>NC_046157.1:154302162-154370461 GCF_011064425.1 Rattus rattus
GATAGCTCAAGGCACTTTCCACTGATCTCACAGACCAAAGTTTGATTTCCAAAATCCATATGGGTAGGAGGAAGACCCTACTTCAGCTCTAACTTCCAGAAGGGACCCATGGCACACAATCAGACATGCAAGCACACATCCATACTCACAATGTATTTAAGTCATCAAATTACTTCAATAGCAGTTAAGAAACATGCGTTCAACACTTCAAGTTCTATTTGACAGCTTAAAAAATTTAAACAGAAATGAAATGACTAAAAAGCATCCAAGAAAAGAAGTGTTTCTGAAATGTGCTAACTATTATTACAGTCATCTGAATCAAACATAATACACAAAAAATTAGATATTTTCATTAAAGTCATAAAAATATTTATGTTAACATTACCAGTCTTCCTGAAAAAATTTTAACCAAAATCACTCATAGAAGAAATAATATTTTTAAAAATCATAGAAGGATAAATTAAGCTTAAGCTTCTTTCCTGAATGGACTTAGCTTCCTGGGTTGTTATATAGGGACAGATCTGTCTATGCAGAAAGAAGCAAAATTAATAGAAAACCTCTTGTTTATAGCAACAGAATTGATCATGGCTACTGATTTCAGAATGAATGCATACTTTTATCACATATGTCTGATCTATTTACTTGTGAACAATAAAGCAGCCAGACTCGGAAGCAGAATATGGGTGGAGAAATGGGTGCAATGTGAGTAAAAGTGTATAGTGAAGAATAATGAGGTAGACATATAGAAGCATGGTGACCCAACTGACAGTACTATACAGTGTAAACATTAATTTCAAGATGTAGATCTTAAGTATGCTTAAGATCATATATACTATGGAGTATCAAAGAAAAGCAGTGATCAGTTACTATGATTATAGTAACTTGTTTGATTGTGATCAATTTATGATCCATATATCTATATTAAAAATACAAGGTTGTATACCTTAAAAATATAAATACTTGTAGATGTAATCCATATACCTGATAAATAAAACTGAATATTTTATGAAAGAAAAGGAAATTTAGACACACAGAAAAAATGACAGTTATTTTAAATGTCACAAGAAAATAGAAAATATACACAGACAAGACTTCATATTAAAGAAGAATACATAAGGTCTTTTGGTCTCAAATTCTATGAGACATGCACAATTACAAATACTCATGATAGTTATACAAAAACTTGGAAAGGACTCCCCTTTCCTAATATCCTGTCTTTGGATATTAAATAGTATAGAACAGGAAAGGCAACTACTGGTAAAGGTAAACATTTTAATGGTCTGAATAATCAATAATCTTTCCCAAAAATACTACTTTATATCATTCCAAATATTTCAAGTGTATATCTATATAAATATTTCTTTGAAATGGTAGCACACCATACATATTCTTTTAAGATATGTTTTAACATTTATTATATAAAATATATATACATATTGCTTTCATTCTTCCAAGAGATTTAGCTGCAAAGTGCTATTCCTTATTATTGATACTCTTATTTTTATTAATGAGGTTAGTTCTTTCCTATCTTGCAAACATTTTTTGCAAAACAACTGTAAGTGGATATATTTTTCACATGAATCTTTGGAAGTCAAGTAAATGTATCATGGAATAAAAGAGAAATCCCAGGACAATCCCAGCACACTCATACATAATAAAGAAATGCAAACCATTCATGTACATGAATAGTCACAAAGGCTGTTTTGTAACAGAACATATTTTAAACATAACCCAACAATAATGGATTACTTCATTAAATAAGGAGACTTCAAAGTATCACAACAAACATTGCTAAGAGGTGGTTGCTAAGTTCTCAGAGTAAAATCAGACTCTATGGAGTCATCTGTATCATCTGGGAATATGAGCATATAATGAATATCTATTGCACTCTGATGGACGTTTTGTTAAGCAGAATTTGCTGCAATATCTGGTTTTGTGGTACTTCTGTGTTCTGGCAGGTTCAAGGCCCCTGATTACCATCCTGTTCTATTTTCTTCCAG
Source organism: Rattus rattus (assembly GCF_011064425.1). Lineage (NCBI taxonomy): Eukaryota > Metazoa > Chordata > Mammalia > Rodentia > Muridae > Rattus > Rattus rattus. The sequence continues at coordinate 154,304,163 of NC_046157.1, forward strand.
TTGGCGAGTTTTATTCCTTGTAAGTATGAGGCTGATCCCTGACTGCCTAGAATAAAGTCCTTTCCTAGTCCTTGAGGACAGCACCCTCCTCTCTGTCTGCATTTCATCCAGCGCCATGGTCTCCTGGTTATTGTGTTGAGTTCTTACCCTGCATCAGCTCTACCATTCTCAACACTAACATGTATTCTCTGCTGTGAACAAGAACTTAGAAGCAGGTACAGGCAGGAGACTCTCTGACAAAACCAGCTGTTTGTCTTTTTGTCTTGAAGATTGAGCCATGTGATTTTTATGAGCACAGGCAGTGATGCCGTGAGGTAATGTTCTACTACATTCAGAGGGCCGTTCCTTATGCAGAGAGAAGGAGATGATTCAACATTATTACCCAAGACATCATTATCCCAAGGCCCCTTTGCCTTGGGAATCACAAAGTTCAAGACAGGATGCAGTGTTGGATTGTCACCGAGAAACAGACTAATGATGATGCAAGATGACATCTGCAGTGCAATTCCAATGTTAACAGGGTCATAAAAAGGAAAAGTGCCACTAAGACTCTCTCTGCTATTATAATTTGATGAGAAATGCTAATTGTAAGGTAGATGAGCATAATAGTGGCAATATTCTGTCTCTGGGAATATACGATCTTGTATACAACTTTTAAACAATTAAAAGAGAAAGGTATGTCTTTCTCTCTCTCTACTTTATGATCATTGACTCACAAATCTAAATGTTCTAACAAGAAACCTGAACAGAATAGACTCTGGTCTCTGCAATCATGACCTTTTCCACCTCACTTTCGCCATCTTATCTTTCCTATATTTGGTACAAAACCACAGTCCTTAGAAACTTCAGATAGGACAGGAAGTTGGTCAGTGTGGAAAACAGCACAGTATTTTTACATGCTGCTTCTTTACCAAAAAGTGCTTTGAGAGCTGAGTATCTACAAAGAGCCCAATGGCAAATCAAATGGAGGCGTACATTTGGTCCTGGGTACACAAGAGGAGACTCTGTGTCTATTATCTACAACTCAGAGTTTCAAAGATAAGGAAACAACATTGAAGCAGGAGGAAGATGATGCCCAGAATTGCAAAAGCCCAGATCCTATAAATATACTAGAGACTAGCATCTGGACTGTATCTTATCTAAATCTCAGAAACTCTCAAACATGTGAAAAGGAGATTAGAAAAAAAGAAGCAATTTCAAAATAACCAAATTGTTCCATTTCTCTAAAGACAACCTTGATTAGGTCCAGGTTGGATCCCACTTTTCTTTACCACTAAAGAGAAGACTATACACATCTGTGCATAATCCATAGCTATAATTCATCCAGAAAATCTATTAGAGCCTGAGACAAGAGACCTAACATTCCAATCACCCAGGTAAGACATGTTTTTTGAAAAATGGAGGTTAAACATCTAAATCACTTTTTAGAAGAGTTCTAAAATTTTGCAAGAAATCATAGTGGGTAAACAGAGAAGGAAGAAACACCATCCTTCAAAATCTTTATATGTGAAAACTTTTGTGTTTATAACAATGACATAAGATAAAGGAGTGAAAAGGGAGACTAATAATACTATAAGAAGTATATTTGATATTGCAGTAGAAGAATGTAGACCACAAGGACTAACTTCTATAAAAGCACTAGAATTTGGAAGCAGAAGCTAAGAGATATTGTCATGGAGAGAGGATAGAAAGACGAAACAAAGTAGGTTTGAAAATACCAAAACCATGTGGGACAGAAGCTGTGATTTCATATCACTACTCACAAATTCTAGAGCTGAATAGAGGGTTTCTTTTGAGAGGCATTTTTGATTTTTAATTATGTGTGGATGTGTGTTCAAGTGCCCACAGAGACTAGAAGAGAGGTTTAGAAACACTATAGTTGCTGGTACAGGTAGTTAGGAGCCCAGTGTGGATATTGAGAATGGAACTAGGTTCTCTGAAAGAACAGATCATTATCTTAAGCACTGAGCTATCTTTCCGGTCTCCTAATTAGTGTTTTAATGGAGATACATTGAAAAGGGAAATCATGTTGAAAAAACTGAAAAATCATAACTAAGGAATCAATACATGCATAGCAGTACAGCTAAGAAGCTACAGTAAGAAGAAGCCTTCACATATGAAGGCTTATAAAAAATACCAAACTCTGGCCAAACTAATACTGTAGCTGGACTTTTGACTACGTTGTGGGTTCTTTATGGCAAATAGAATACCACCCCTTCAGTCCCCCAACACTGAATAGGAGAGAAACAAGGATAAAGGGACAAGGAGGTCACTACTTTCCTGCTGGTAAGGGGCATTAAGTTCTTGAAGCAAGTTTGATCTTCACCACCAGGATATCTAATTTGTTCTTGTTTCTTTTGCAGGATTACTTAGCAAGTCTCAACCAACCGCATCCAAACACCAACCAACCAAAACCCACACCAACAATAACCTTGCATCTCGGGGCCCTAACATTTATATATCCTCTGAAGAGTCTCCAGAATTCCAAACACCACACAATCACAGAAGCCATGTCACTGACAGAATTATGCCCCCACTACTAGAGCACGGGTCAAATTGTAGTCAGCTTCTGTAGATAATAGGAAATTGCCCCAAATCCCACCTGGGATTAAAATGAAAACACATTCCCATAAATAATATTTCTGTTTTCAAAAAAACCAAAATCTTCACTATGTAATACAATTTCATAGTTAGTGGCCCAGATAGATAGATTAAGTGTACTCTCATTTGAAGTAGGGACAACATTTCCCCAGTTGTGCCTGTTTTAAGTAACAAGCTCATACATTTCTGCCTCTTAAGCAGCTTCGTTTTAAACAGAACTTTTTCCAATGGGTTTTTGGGCTAACCCGCTAGAGCCTCCCAAGAAGGGGACGGAGTCTTCAAAGCACCTTCTCTTCTGTCTTACTGGAAAGTGCTTGACTTATCTTTAATGGTATGAAGTTCTTTAATAACTACAGCAACTTTGTCCAGATATTACCTTGTATTCAAATTTAAACAGTTTCATGTTCCTTTTCTTATTTATTCAAATTTTTATTGGATAGTTTATGTATTTACATTCAAATGTTAGCCCATTCCCTGGTTCCCTCCTCTTCCATCCCCCTCCCCCTGCTTCTGTGAGGATGCTCCCCCTCCCACCTACCCACTCCCACTTCAACACCCTGGCATTCCCCTACCCTGCGGAAACCAGCCTTCACAGGACCAAGGGCTTCTCCTCCTATTGATGCCAGGCAATGCTCTCCTCTGTTACATATGCGGTTGGAGCCAAGGGACCCTCCATGTGTACTCTTTGGTTGATGGTTTAGTCCCTGGGAGCCCTGGGGAGTCTGGTTGGTTGATATTTTTGTTCTTCCTATGGGGTTGCAAACCCCTTCAGCTCCTTCAGTTCTTTCTCTAACACCGTCTTAGTTTCAGTTGGTATCTGGTTTTATGTGGAGGCCTTTGATCCACTTGGACTTGAGTTTTGTGCAAGGAAGTAAGAATGGTCGATCTGTGTTCTTCTATATTCTGACTGCCAGTGGAACCAGCACCGTTTGTTGAAAATGCTATCTTTTTTCCATTGGATGGTTTTGGTTCTTTTGTCAAAAATCAAGAGATCATAGGTGTGTGGGTTAATTTCTGGATGTTCAATTCTATTCCACTGATCTACCCGCCTGCCTCTGTACCCATATCATGCAGTTTTTATCACGATTGCTCTGTAATACAGCTTGAGGTCAGGGATGGTGATTTCCTCAGAAGTAATTTTATTGTTGACAACAGTGTTTGCTATTCTGGGTTTTTTGTTATTCCAAATGAATTTACAAATTGCTCTTTCTAATTCTATGAAGAATTGAGTTGGAATTTTGATGAGGATTGCGTTGAATCTGTAGATTGCTCTTGGCAAGATGTCCATTTGTACTGTATTAATCTTGCCAATCCATGAGCATGGAAGATCTTTCCAATTTCTGAGATTTTCTTCAATTTCTTTCTTCAGAAACTTAAAGTTCTTGTCATACAGATCTTTCAATTCCTTAGTTAGAGTCACATCAAGGTATTTTATATTATTTGTAACTATTGTGAAAGAAGTTGCTTCCCTAGTTTCTTTCTCAGCTTGTTTATCTTTTGAGTAGAGAAAGGCTACTGATTTGTTTGAGTTAATCTTATACCCAGCCACTTTGCTGAAGTTGTTTATCAGGTTTAGAAGTTCTCTGGTGGAATTTTTGGGGTCACTTAAGTATACTATCATATCATATCATCTGCAAACAGTGATATTTTGACTTCTTCCATCCAATTTGAATCCCTTTGACCTTTTTGTTATCTAATTGCACTGGCTAGGATTTTAAGTACTTTACTGAATAAGTAGGGAGAGAGTGGACAGCCTTGTCTAGTCCCTGATTTTAGTGGGATTGCTTCAAGTTTCTCTTCATTTAGTTTGATGTTAGCTACTGGTTTGCTCTATATTGCTTTTACTAAGTTTAACTATGGGATGGGCCGTGAATTCCTGATCTTTCCAAGACTTTTATTTTGAAGGAGTGTTGAATTTTGTTAAATGCTTTCTCATTATCTAATGAGATGACATGTGGCTTTTTTTCCTTGAGTTTGTTTATATAGTGGATTACATTGATGGATATCCCTATATTGAACCATCCCTGTATCCCTGGGATGAAGCCTACTTGATCATGGTTTATGATCATTTTGATGTGTTCATGTATTTGGTTTGTGAAAATTTTATCGAGTATTTTTGTATCGATATTCAAGAAGGAAATTGGTCTGACGTTCTATTTCTTTGTTGGGTCTTTGTGTGGTTTAGGTATAATCATAATTGTGGCTTCAAAGAACCAACTGGGTAGTGTTCCTTCTGTTTCTATTTTGTGGAATAGTTTCAAGAGTGTTGGTATGAGATCTTCTTTGAAAATCTGATAGAATTTTGCACTAAACCCATCTGGTCCTGGGCTTTTTTTGGTTGGGAGACTTTTAATGACTGCTTCCATTCCTTTAGGGGTTATGGTACTATTTAGATGGTTTATCTGTTCCTGATTTAACTTTGGTACCTGGTAGCTGTCTAAAACATTTCCCATTTCATTCAGATATTCCAATTTTGTTGAGTATAGGCTTTTGTAGCAGGATCTGATAATTTTTTTTATTTCCTCAGTTTCTGTTGCTATATCACCCTTCCCCAATAAAGATACATAGACTAACAGACTTGATATGTAAATAGGTCTCAACATTTTGCTGTATACAAGATACGTACCTCAGTGACAAAGACAGACACTACCTCAGAGTAAAAGGCTGGAAAAAAATTTCCAAGCAAATGGTCCCAAGAAACAAGCTGGAGTAGCCATTCTAGTATCAAATAAAATCAACTTTCAACCAAAAGTCATCAAAAAAATAAGATTATGAAGGACACTTCATACATATTAAAGGAAAAATCTACCAAGATGAACTCTCAATTCTGAACATCTATGCACCCACATTTATAAAAGAAACTTTACTAAAGCTCAAAGCATACATTGCACCACACACCTTTATAGTGGGAGGCTTCAACACCCCATTCTTAGCAATGGATAGATCATGGAAACAGAAACAAAACAAAGATACGATGAAACTAACAGAAGTTATGAACCAAATGGATTTAAAAGATATCTATAGAATATTCCATCCTAAAACCAAAGAATTCGCCTTCTTCTTAGCACCTCATGTTACCTTCTCCAAAACTGACCATATAATTGGTCACAAAATAGGCCTCAACAGATACAAGAAGATTGAAATAAACCCATACATTCTATCAGACCACCACAGACTAAGGCTGGTCTTCAATAACAACAAAAACAGAAAGCCCACATACACATGGAAGCTGAACAATGCTCTACTCAATGATAACTTGCTCAAGAAAGAAATAAAGAAATTAAAGGCTTTTTAGAATTTAATGAAAATGAAGGCACAATATACCCAAACTTATGGGATACAATGAAAGCAGTGCTAAGAGGAAAACTAATAGCTCTGAGTGCCTCCAAAATGAAACTGGAAAGAGCATACACTAACAGCTTGACAGCACACCTGAAAGCTCTAGAACAAAAAGAAGCGAATACACCCAAGAGGGGTAAATGGCAGGCAGGAGCTGAAATCAACCAAGTAGTAACACAGAGAACCATACAAAGAATTGACGAAACCAGGAGCTGGTTCTTTGAGAAAATCAACAAGACAGAGAAACCCTTAGCCAGACTAACCAGAGGACACAGAGACAGTATCGGAATTAAGAAAATCATGTTCCTTTTCTCACTTAACTGCTTCACAGTTTGGACTTCACATCTTTCTGCTTCATTGGATCAAAATTCTCACTGTAAACATGGATAAGAGTAGTAAGCAACAATCATGTCTCATCCTGGATGCTGCCTTGAAGTTCTTTCCACTGAAGAAATTACTATGGTACATTAAAATCCAGGCTCATTGAAAATCTCGGGTAAAATGTAGTCGAAATATTGCCAGTCTTTAGTATCTGTGGCCATGTGCCCACTTCCTGATAGCGTGTGAATTGCTCATGAGAGTCGCTGTCATCTCTATTTGTTCTGAACTTCTAAACTCCAAGCAAAGAGATCCAAATACTCCTTGTATGGCATTATGAGGCTTAACAGCTCCAAATAATTCTAAATCCTTCCCACAAATCAATTTTAAGTCCTTAAAAGCCACACAGGCAGGCTTATCACAGCATTACCTCACCTCTTCTATGAATTTCCCTTTAGTTATTTGTCTCATCCCTTTGACATAGTCTCTGACAAAAGCAACTTAAGAAAAGATTTATTGGGGCTTATACTTCAGGAGCATAGGGCCCAGGGATGTAGTTGAATTTGCATGTGACAATATTCCTCACAGGAAAGCTTAGACAGGAAGTAGAAATGTTGGGCCAGTAGTGATGTTAGGCTGTAACTGAAAAAGGTTTGCTCTTTCTGACCCATTTGTAGAATCCCTGTTACCACTTTGAAGATTCAACCACCTTTCCAAACAGCACTTAGAACAGGAGACCAAATGTTCACACACAGGAGCTTGTTTGAAACATTTCATATTCAAACCATATTATTTTGTTATAAATAATAAGAATGTATTTCTACTAGGGTGTAAATAAATAAATAGGTTAATAGAATATGATGCATCCCTTTAATGATATAGATTAAGAAACATGAGTTTGATTGTGAGGAAGTGATGTTCAAGTGGTTGATCAAACAGGAGTTAGGGAAGATCCTTGCAGCTTGAATTATTATAAGTCTTCATGAAAAACATAATTTCTGGCTTTTATGTCACCTCACCTACAAAACTAACACATACTAAGATAAAATTATTTAGTATCTGAATGAAAATAGGAGAAAATATTTGTGACAATTAAGAAAATTTAAAGATGAAATTTATCTCACTACGATTACAAAGTTTTCTCCTCAAAACTTTAATTAACTATTAAGGAAAGTCACAGAGTGTAAAAGTATTTTTTTAAAAACTCAACAAAAGGTTTTTGTTTCTATAATTATATAGATTTTGTTTTGAAATTCCGTAATGATGAAATCAATGAATCAATTAAAAAATGGTCAACTAATCTGAACAGAATCTTATAAGAAGAAGATTCTGCATCAATAAGCACATCTAATGGAACTCAATAAGCCAACCACCAGAGAAATGCAAAGGAAAACCACAAGCCCATCTTCCTGCAGACTACCACATGGCAGATGCTCACAGGCTGTGCTAGTGAGACTGTGAGACAGCCAGCAATCTCATCAGTGATTACAGGGCAAGCAAAGCCATGTGTGTTACCATGGAAGCAGGAAGTCCACTGCTAGCCATTTCAGCATATCTGAAAGCATAGCCTTGTGTAAAAACCCCTGTATAAACCTTCTTGGCAGTATTAGTTATGAGCCTAAACCTAAAGCAAGGGAAATGCCCATCAGTGGGTGAATGGATGAACTGATGCTGTTCTACAGAATGTTGCTCAGAAATGAAAAGGAGAGCATGACCTAGAGCACGGATGAACTTTCAATTCTACTAAGTGCAAATAAGCTACAACTGATCAATTAATATAACTGATCAACATATTATGTGGCTGCACATGAGCGCCACGTGCTATGCATGTTCATGAGAGCTAGAAACCGAATATGCTGCTGCGGAGTACAAGTCAATGGCTACATGATGCTATGGTTAAGGGTGTATTAGATCACACTACAAAGATTTGTGAAAAATAAGTTTTGACTGAAAAAGTTTAATGTACTGTATATAATTACCAAAATTCGCTGAACCCTGCATTTAAAATCACTGTTGCTGTGGTTACTGATATGGAAAAAGTTGTGCTTGTGTACAGAAAAGTTTGTTTGCTTAGATCTGGGGGCGTAGTCAGCCAGTGCTCAGTTACTTAAAGTGGCCAGAACAACCTACCATGGACTAATACATTAAACAATAAGACTCAAGTTCTTGCAGCTCTGAAGGAAACAGACTAAGGTCAAGGAATCTCAGATGTCTGCCTTTGTGACATGATGACAGGCTATCCCTCAGTGTATACACACAGCTCTCTTTCTATTAAGGCCATACTCACATCATAGTGCTTTGACGGTCTCACTGAGCGGTCTTTTAAAGATCCTCTCTCCAAATATAGTCAAAATGGGATAACTCCTACTCCAGCCTGTGAGTTTTAAGGACACACAATTTGTACAAATGTAAATATTTATGCAAATATTTAAGCATGCATTTGAGAATAATAAGTCTTCATTGTCTAGTGATTTAATGACTGGTAAATAGGAAAACGCATTCTAGATATTAATCTGATAATTAACGTTCAGCCAGTACATGAAGCTTATAATGACACAGTCATTTGATAAGTCATTGTGGAAACACATATGTATAAAACATGTTAACTCTGATACTTTATAATGAAGAGAAGCTCTAAGCACCAAGAACCTAAGCTTATTTTCTCTTTCAAAACATAGAAAAGGTACAAAAGCAAGAAAATGGATTAAACTGAGGGTGATAACGCTGGATTCAAAGTAAGGCTATAATATCATATTTAGAACCATTTACATAGAATTATACATTGCCTTTTTCCTCATAAATATTTAATTAATAATCATAAATTTGGTGCCAATAAAAGAAGACAAAAATTTTCACTCCTATTTTCACATTCCTTCCAACTTCTTATTTTATATATTACCTTTACCAGAAACATACAAAAACTCAGTATCTGTAAGAGCTATTTTTAAAAGATTACCCTTGGATTACTAAATAAACTCAGTCAATGTTCACAGAAAACAACTGTAGGTAGGAAGGCAAATAAAAGCTTGGTGTGTTTATTACAAAGGCTTCAATCATAAAAATGATGAATTAGCTGTGTCCAGGAAGCAATAGTGAAGACAAATTGAATGTGTGCTTTGATAAAATAATGAATGAGTTGACGTGAATCCATGTTTGTGCATATATTTATTATTTTCCACTTGTGTAATTGTAACAGCAAAAACTCTATTTATTGGATTCTGATGCATATTTGAATCATAGAAGTAATATTTTGAAATCTCACATTTATGAAAAGATCCTAATCTAGATATCTACAATGAATAATAATCAAGTGAAAAGATGTTTAAGCCAAAAAACAGAAAAATACCCTGTCTTTCCATATATTATGTATTAAACCAAGAGATGATTAACTTTTACTTTTTATTCCACCTTCCCATGTTGACACAGATGAATGTAGCATGTCTTTTTAATTTCTGCATATTAATTACTATTGACACAGATGTAAATGTCAGTTGAGCCATGTAATGCTTCTTGCTTGTAGCATCCTTTGTTTATTAAGAAGATTGATTCATATAAATTTCATTGAACTCCAAGGAGATTTAGAATTTGATTACTTTCGGTTTCTCATGAACTACTTTGCTGTGCAATTGCATCCATCTTGGAAATGAGCCCATAAAGAAAAAGAAGAAAGATTTAAAAAATTAAAACTAGATAGAATGAAGGAGGGAGGGAGGATTTGCTTTCTGTAATATCTACAGCAACTCACATCTACAGTAAATTAAAAGTATAACTACCATATCTAAAAGAAATGGAATCAGTGCACCAGAGTCATCCGCTCTTCTGTCTGTATAGCAGCGCTGTTCATAACGATCAGATTATGGGAGTGACCTTTGTGTCCAGTGATAGATGAATGGATAGAGAAAAAGTGCCTAAACACAAAATAAAATATTATTATTCCCAAACATTTAATAAATCCTACTATTTGCAGTAATGTGAATGAAGATAGAAGACATTCTTCTCAGTGAAATAACACAGAAAAGGGGCAAAAATTATATGATATTTAAGGAACCTAATTTCAGAATCTAAAAGTAGAGAATAGGCTGGTGGTCATGAGAAAAGAATAAATGGAATATTAGTCCAAGAGTTTTTGGTTCTGCAGTATTAATAAATCCTACAGTTTTACCAACTATATGCCTAACTTAGGGTCTTTGTTAGAGGCTTACAGCTGTGAACAGACACCATGACCAAGGCAATTCTTATCAGAAGAACATTTAATTGGGCTTGTCTTACAGGTTCAGAAGTTCAATCTATTATCATCAAGCCAGGAGCATGGCAGCATCCAAGCAATCATGGTGAAGGGGGGGTGAGTATTTTACATCTTCTTCTGAAAGTTGCTAGAAGACTGGCTTCCATCTAGGATGAGGGTTTTAAAGCCCATGCCCACAGTGACACATCTGCTCCAACAAGACCATACCTATTCCAACAGGGCCACACGTCCTAATAGTGCCACTCCCTAACCCATGCTATATAAACTATCATACTTATGTTTGCTAAATAGTGGATAGTAAGAATTTTGTTAAGACAATAAATTCTATATAAATATTCTCATCTCAATACAGGAAGAAAGGGGAAGAAGAAAAGAAGAAAGGGAGGAGTGTATCAGGAAGGGAGAGGAGGAAAAAAACTATAGAAGTCAAGGATATAAATATAAATTTAATTTACAGGATTACTGTGTGTATAAATATATTTGTAAATTCATTAGTGTTATATGAATGAATTTGGTTATATCAGTCATGCTCCATGATAGGTGTTGAAGAAACAAAGCAGAATTTATTTTCCACTTCCCAGTGGCTCATTAGCTGAATAGATTTATCACTGACACATCACACTGATTTTTAATTCCCTGCATTGCCAAGTGTGGCTGTGATCTGTTAGGGTGTACAGAGAGCACCATGCTTGCTATGATGCAAGGTCAGAATCTACTAAAGACAAATGGCTCAGTGGCTGAAAGAGAAGCTTATTACAGCTGTACCCTTCTTTTCACAAATCAAACGCATTTCCCCCAATAGAAAAACCTACCTGTTTCCACAGCTGACTGACATACACAGAGAACACACGAGTCATTGCACATTAGTGTCCTTCATCTCCAATCATAGTTAAGTAGAGAACTGTGTTTATAGCTAGCTCCCCAAGCATTTCTTTGATCTTCCCATTCTTGTACCTCTAGTTCAAATTAGTAACAGATTTGATTTTCAAAAAAAAAAAATTCTAGGATTTATGGCTTATATGGTTTAATAAAAATATATGAACAGTCACAATAGTATTCATTTGGTGTAATACGTATTTAAAACCTGAGCCTAAGGAAGATTTTTGTTACTTAATGTCATTCTTCGTAATATTACATAGTTCTGGAACGCTCAGTGGGGTGGTGTTTTTATGTGCTTACTGTTGAAAATGGCATTAGAGCTTATCTAAATGAGGAATAGTTTGATGGATAAGGGCAAACTATGGTCCTCTCCTGAGCCTATTATATCAGATGCCTTAAAATGTGGCGTTATTTTAAAAGATTAATATGATCTTCTTAACTTATGAATGTTTGATAAGTTTAATTTGACAGTGCAATGTGGCTAGATTTGTAACATAACAATAAATTTATCATACTTTCAACTACAGAGGTAACTAATGTTCAGAGAGATCAGAGGACATAGTGTCTGCCCTTAAAAATTTGTATGTTATAGAAAGTAATCCTTAAACTACTTCTGATATAGGCATTCCTGTGAAACAATCAACAGTTTCTCTATGCTCAAGCAATTCTATCTGATAAAAATTTGGCCATGTTCTGCCCATATATCCTCACAGATTACTTACTGTTTTATGTGCACCATAGACTGAGAGGTTCTCTTTCCCAATTCCATTTAGGAAAGGACTGTTGCCCCCATGGGTGATGCTCGCAGAATGCAACAACTTCTTGTGAGTTCCTTGGTAGTCCTTGTAAACCATGGATCCAATGTAGTGATTGAGGTCAAATCCTGCCAATATCTAAGAATTTACCTTAGGTTAAAACAAAGCCCAATCACTTTGACACACAGATGGACGAGACTGAAAGGTCACTTGAGGCGTGGCAAACAAATACAGTTTTATGCTGGCTTCTCTTCTTCCAAGGCTTTCTGAGAGACTTTCCCTTCCCACCTTACCCTTCCTTCAACTTCTGCTTCTATAGTTAATGATCTATATCCACATAAAAGGTCTGTGTGGAAAACTGGGGAAATGGGTAAAACGGTTGTTGCTCAAGACTTGAATTCAGATTCTCACCTCCTACAATAAAAAGTTGGACATGGTTAAGAACCTGTAATCCCAGCCCTGAGAGTCAGAGACAAGAAAATCCAAAGCGTTTCTCTGGGCAGTCAGAGTGACTGTATCAGTGAACTCAAGATTCATTGAGAGACCCTGCCACAAGAAATAAAGGGGAGAATAAGAATGATAGAGGACATACTGACCTCTGGCCTCCATGTGAATAGCATGACTAGGCATGCGTGCGTTCTCAAAATGTGCATACACACACACACACACACACACACACACACACACACACCATACATACAACACCCACCACACCCACCTACCATCACACACATATACACACACTCCCAACACACACACAATACACACATACAATATACACACATTTAAGACACACACAATATAGATACACACCCAACACAGGCAAATAATATACACATACAATAAACACACACACCACACACAATACACACACTATATACATACACCCAATACACACACACATACACACACATACACATACACCCAACATACACATATAATTACATGTAAAAATAGCTATACTGTGGCAAAAAAAAAAGTCATTTGTCCCTGACACTTGGTTTTGACTAATATCTTGAGAATGCTGATTACTTATGGATGTCTATATCATGCTTGCAGGTACATTTCTTCAAAGATAGACAATTTACTGTAACTTCTGTTAGCTTCTGCAAGACTCATCACAAACTCAAAAGAAATATTTCCAACTCTCTTCCTCTTATACCTCTTCTCCAAAGAATCTGAATAATGGGATTGGGTCCATCCTGGGTGGCAGTCAGGTTGGCTCTGCTGGATAACAGGGTATTATCTTCTTTGAAATGTTCACAAGAAGAAGATCAAAGGGAGCTCAGATCTTCATGTTAAACCATAGATTATGAGTCAACCAGAGTTGGCCCAAGACAAATATCTGATGTGTGGTTATCCGTGCGGTGAGTCAGTGTGCTAATCAGAGGCAGAATTAATATGCTGGGACTCCAATTCACTATGCCAAACCTTCAAACACTCCATCCAAAGAGTATGCAGTCATCTTTCTGCTATATATGGTTTTGCTTGTGTCTCATGTTTCTCCTCCCACTACCACAAGATGAAGACATTAATTGCAGTAAGAAAAAAAATGAAGTTATAAACTGATGGCAAGCTAACATTGAGAATAAGTTATTAAACCAAGTCATGTCTGTGCAGTTTTACAAATAGAACAGTCTTCAGAAATGAAGGTGGGGTAGCTCTTTAGATCATAAACCAAGTTTGTAACAACACTGGAAAAAGCCTCCAGGCAGAAGGCTAGCTCTCCAAGCACCATTTGGAATGCCATTCAGACTCCTCTTAGGTGAGCAGTACTGAGATTTTGAATAAAAACATAGTTGCTCAGAATTAGGGATTCCTCCAATGTGTTGAGTACCTGCTGACCGCTTGGTTCTGTTTTAGTCGTAACTGAATCAGTGAGATAGTAGTGAATCATTCAGACATTTTTTGCTGTTAAGAGCTTGCATTCTGGCAAAGGTCAATTTTCCTTTCCACTAGAGGCCACTTGTAGTAGATCAATAGCAGGATAAGTGCTTAAACACACAAGGTAGAAAAAAAATAAATGATAGCCTCGACTTCCTTTCCTGTGAGTGATTCTAGAATAGTATTTCTGTTCTGGCTGTGGCTTCAATTAAATTAGTGTAAGAATTTGATATTGATTAAGTATTAGATATGGTCACAGCATGGTTATGTAACATTTTCTAATTGTGCTTGAAGACATATGAAAGCTACAATCAAATGTCTATATTAAGTGGGCTTTATGAATTGGAAGAAAGGTTGTGGATTGAGTTATACCTTTTAATTAATGTCCATGCTACCCAAAATAGTTAAAAATAAATACCTTGGACAATTTTTCATTTCTCTGCAGGTGTAGGAGGTTAGTCACTGCCACATTTTCTCAATTAGCAGAGGGGCTCAGAAAAGGAAACAAAGGGGCTCATGGTCTCTGCAGAGCATAGCATGTAAGATGCGTGCACACACACACACACACACACACACACACACACACAAATGTTGTGTCTTGACAGGTGCTGCTGTTTTCATTCCTTAGATCCTTGCTAAACCCTTTCATACCCCTATTAAAATTAGAACCAATCACATTCAAATATTTTTAGAGAAGATGATTAGCTAGGAACATGCATTCAGCACGTCTTAGCATCAGAGATTTTTAATGGGGTGGAATGGAAGAATAAGTTGGATCCTGCGACCATTTTTAGAGCCCCACAAAACATGATTATGTTTGATGTATAATGGTTCAAAAGGGAAGTCAAGCAACTTATCAAAACCTTGGGTAGAAGCAACCTCAACTGTGGATGCTGTCGCTCATGTTTTTCCACATAATCTTAGAGCAAGACAAGACATTTGCCAGTATTAGGTAGGGAATATTGAAATCCAGAAGAGGAAATTAACAGGAGTATGGATAAATAAATACTATTGCAAGATGAGTGGCAAGAAGTTATATCTTTCAAAACAGATATTACTTGCTTTTCCTTGTAGGTACATGTTAAGTCCGACACACATTTTTCAGTATTTCATGTTATTGGCTGACATGACCATTTATTGTAAAACCAAAGACAAAATTTAACATTGAGATAGTTCAGCCCATAAAATACATCTGAGAAAATTACCCAAGTCTTATCAGGACTCTTTGGAAAGCTTGGCATTATTTCCAACAGTTGGTCAGTCTTTTCTCATTATTCCTCACTTTTCAAATTCATGCATCTTGGCACATGCCTTATGCATTATGTTTTATATGTCATGGGTTATGAAAATGGCTGTGGTGACTTTTGGCTTGGTTTTATTGCATGTAAGCTCTATCACTGTGCCTCGGGAGACAAACCATAATACTTTGGAAGGGAATTGACTTGCTAAACACATTTCCTGCTATTCCTAAAGCGAGATTTGTGTACTATTTAAGGTGTCTTTTCTTAGACTGTCCTACTATTGGTCTCTGGAAGGCTGTATTGAGATGAGGGCAATGACAGTTTTGATACAGCATAATTACAAACTGTTCTCACCCCAACCAAGACCTGGAGAACTGCTCTCCCTCCAACCACGGCCCAAGGCATAGAGACATAGAAAGATTTTTGAGACATAGTAGTACTTTCTTATATAACTCTAACTCAAACCTTACCAGGTCACACCTGCAGTTTGAGTATACTCTATGCTCCTTAAAAATCATTATTCCAAATTCGTTTACAGATCACAATCACTCATATAGAAAACAACTAGAGACAGAAAAGGAAGTCATATAACAACTCCTCCTTCTTGTTTGTCTTATTAATTTTCTTTCTGGCTTGTTGGAAATTCAAATTGGTTTATCGGCTTCATCTCCATCTTGAGGCTATAAGTTAACAGCCCTTGGCTGTGATATAAGACTACACACGTGTCCTGCTCCTGTTCTGGTTAGCCATCAAGAAAGAAAATTCCAAGGGACATCAAGACAGCTGTTTTAGTTACTCTGCTATTGCTGTGAAGAGGCATCGTGATCAAGGTTACTCACAAAGGAGACCATTTAACTGAGGCCTTATTACAGTTTCAGAGCGTTAACCCATTTCTGTCAACTTGGCAGGGAGCATGAAAGCATGCTAAAGCAGTAACTAAATTCCTACACCCAGACCCATACACGGGAGAGCGAAAAGAAAGCGAGACTGGGCCTGGCCTAGGCTTTAAAATCTCAAAGCTCACCCTCTAGTGATACGTTTCCTCCAAGAAGGCCATACCCCTAAATCTTCCTAAACATTTTCACCAACCAGGAAACAAACACTCAAATATCTGAGCCTCTGGAGGCCTTCTCTTTCAAACCACCGAGATGGTTCAGTGGACAAGGGAACTCATTGCCAAGCCTGAGGACCTGAGATCAGTCAGAATCTGCACGTTGGAAGGAGAAAGCCTACACTGACAAGTTGCCCTCTGACTTTAACACCCACACAGTGGGACATCGCACACACACACACACACACACACACACACACACACACACACACACACACATACACACCAAATGTGTGAAAAGTAGAAACCAAACTTCAAATTTGGTTATATTAACTATGAATATTACAACTACAGAAAGTCACCATTTAATCCTAATACTCAGATAGGCCTTTGACAGAAAAATAGAGTAGGGGAAAACATAAAAGGCTGAAGAATGAATCTAGCCCAACAAATGTATTTTATCTTACCTCACTCACCAGTTGTTCCTGCAAATTAATGCAAGGCTGTGAAATTTGACTCTCATTTCCATCAAACACATTGCATCAAATGACCACAAAGGACATTTCCTATTTTTTTTTATATGAAAACAAAGAGAGATAGGGAGCTATGTGGTAAGATAGGACAAATAGAAGATTCTGCTTCTGAACGGCCTGGGACTTGCAGTGAAAACGGAGAAGAGAACCTGATAGAGGGGCTAGGGTGGCAAAGACAAGCAGAAGTAGCAGTAGCCATGGCTGTAGTTAAGATAATTCTAGTTAGGGAAGATCAGGGGCTGAGTTTTGTGTGGTTCCTTCCAGCTGCAATGCAATCTGTCAGGGTATTAAAAAGCCTTCCTGTCAATAGCTCTATGAGAGGGTGCTGCCCCAGTTTAGGAGTGAGGAGAGTCTTCAGTAATATAACCAGAACATACTGCTGGAGAAGATGAATTCAAACGAGTCTCTTCTAACCATGAAAGGAGATGGCTGCGAGTCGGAGATTTATATTCTAAAGCAAACAAATCAACAAGCGAAAGCAAACAGAATTTCAGGCCCTCAGTCTCTGCTTACTGAGAGGCGTCCAAATTTGCTCGCAGCGAGAGAGGTATGCAGATGTGAAGCCTCTTGGACATTCTTCTGAATGAACAAAAGGGCTCGTAAGCTCTGTATGACCGAAGCATGTGGCCGGCATGGAATGTTGTGGCAATATAAATTACAGAGAGGATGCCCGGCTTTTCATCTCATGCCCTTGCCCGCAAATGTCTGTGGGACGAAAGCAGAAGTCACTGCCAGCCCTACAGCCCTGCAGTTCTGACAGCCTGTAATCTTTCTCTGGATTCACTCCCTCCCGCTTTGTTCACCCGGACTCCTCTTAGGTGCATTTTATGGTACACACGATGCTTTGAGAAAAAAGAAATTAAATCACATTGCAGTTAATTTCGCTAGGAGAATTTCACAACGTCCTTCGAGATCACAATAACCCAGAGAATATTGTGCAACTGGGGTCGAGAATTGCTTGCCTCAGCTGTAACGCGGTGAAATAAAGTGGGTGAAAGTAGGGGGAGCTGATGTTGCTTAAAACAATGGAGTAATAAAGAAACGGCCCAGAAATAAGTTGGAAAGGCACAAGCAGACCCATACACATCATCCCGCTCAGAGTATCCTTCCGCTTGCCCCGAGCAGAAGACCACGCCTCATTTCTCTGGGTCATGTCTTCTGTACATTACCCTGATTTATCATTATTCTTCTTAAATAACACAAATAAGCAAAGCTAATACATGACTGAGTAAGTGTGATGTCTGGGGAGAAACTGGTGTTTGTCTAGCTAAGCCAGCTTTGTATTTTAATTAAAAAGCATGTCTCGCGCATTATCCGGAAGTTTTCAAGTGCCCTGTTACGCCCATTTCTAACCAGTATCATGCCATTTGCACTTTTCACAACTGGCAGATGGTGCCAATATATATATATATTGAAATATATATATGAAAACTATCAATTTTATATGAATCGGGCATTCATTGCATGTTTTATGGTATGAGCTTGGATGAACTATGTTAAGGACATAGTTTCACAAGCAGAATACAATCCCACAGAAGAATAATTCATTTGGATAAATGGATAAATGACAAATCAATGGAGGTGGAAAAGGTTACAAAAACTATACTATATTATTTAGAAACATGAAAAGTCATAAACGTGTCTAATCATTTGGCTGACCAATCAAAACAAAACAAAATTGTAGTAGACAAAACACAAAGAAAAATAATAAACTAAATATCTTAAAATTTATACTGTGGATAGTCTTTTTCTTATGGGGTTAGGTCACACCCAAACACACACACACACACACACACACACACACACACACACATCTATTATCCTCAAACACAAGTCAATCCTTACTTAAAATATAGCAGTTCATCAATTCTAGACATTTTATCATGTTGATGTTTATCATAGTTGGTCAATTCTTTCTACCAATGGTAGACTTGCATGTGTATTCTAACATAATACACATATAACTATTATATAACACACACACACACACATATATGTATGTATGTATATAATAACACATAACTATTCCAACAAGGCTGATGGATAATTGAATATATTATAAATAATTTTGGCTGGTCAATACTGAGAATATCAAATGTTATTTGCTCCTAATTATTACACTTCACTGAAAGATGAGCTTAATCTTGAAGGTAGAATAGTACTCTTGTGTATGTTACGAATGACTCAATTGTTTTCGAATAACTAATAAATGTTCAAAGAGAAATCAATAGCTACTTTAAAGGAACAGTGATGTTTTTAAAATATTCTCTAACAGGGACTTTGGAAACATTTCAGCTTTCTTAAGCAATCTTTTCCTGAACGTTTGTGAAGCTTGGAGATTAAATCCCTGCTGGACTCACAGCATCCGTACTCTTTCTCTGTTTTGGGTCTTCTTTCTTCTTAGACAAAAGCATTACTTTCGGATTAGCAGCAGTACTTGGGTACTCGTTTTCCATATGTAAACTTAAAAGAATTCAGTTTGCTGTGTTTCCTTCCTTTGCAGTCTTCTGTGAAAAGCCAGGCTCCTTCTTACTCTTATCAGAAATAAGAGGCTTCAGTGACCCTGGGGATAAGAATCGAGGATCACTAAGATGATACCCATGTCCTCATTTAACCCCAAACCAAACTACACTCATGACTACGGTACAAGGGACTGAAAGCATAGCTCAGTGGTTCACGTGTTTGATGCTCTTGCACCGGACTAGTTTGGTTCTCTTCACCCCCAGTACTCAGCTTCCAAAGGTCACAGGTTCAAGCTCCATAGGATCCAGTGTCTTCTTCTGGTCTCTGAGAGAACCTCAACACATATACTTACCCATGCACACATAGCACACACCAATAAATATGTTTAAAAATAAGGTACAAGTCAACAATCTGTGAAGAATAGCCAAGTGGATTCGTATCTCAGTAATGGTCAGCCCGTTACTGCACCTCTCTCCATTTCCTAATGGACGTGTTTGCAATTCTAAATGTCAGTACTTTCTGTGCAAGTGCCATGTGGAATGTTGTGCAAAAGCGTGTTTCCTGTTCGCAGAGTTACACCATCCATCAAGGTGCATCCTGCCAACAGAACACCTCTTTCTGCTGTGTCATGTTCTGACACATCTCAGAGAACGGCTGTTGGGAGCGTTCCGCCTAAACCTGCTGGTATGTCCGCTCTCACTTTTGAAATCTCTAATGAAAACTCAAGTGATTAAGGCCTCTGAAATCCAAAACACCTTTAAAAAAAAATGTGTGGCCTACAGCGTAAAAATTCA
This sequence comes from Rattus rattus, assembly GCF_011064425.1. Classification (NCBI taxonomy): domain Eukaryota; kingdom Metazoa; phylum Chordata; class Mammalia; order Rodentia; family Muridae; genus Rattus; species Rattus rattus. The sequence goes on from NC_046157.1 coordinate 154,324,267, forward strand.
AAGAAGGCCAAAGAAAGAGAGGAGGAGAGGAATCACTCACTGAGGGCTGCATACCGCATTAAACTCGGGTGGAACAGAGCCAGCATGGAATCAAATCCAAACGTTGCGTAGTCCTTCCATCTTGATCGCCGGGCCGTCCCTTTGTTTCGTCTCATCCACAGCTTTCACCTCGAAGCTTGTCATCTTGGAAAACATGGGGCCTATTTATGGCCTGTCTGTTTCCTGATACACATTCGAGTTTATCAGATTGTTATAGTTACAAGACAACAAAAGAGGTTTCACAGTTATTTATACGATACAGACATTTGTCTTAAGGAAGAAACGTGACTACATCATGTCAGTTTCAAAAATAAATCTTTTTTTCCCCCTAATTCTAGAGGATGTGACAACATTTGTAAAGCAGTTTTCCAACCTTCACAATATGTTTGCCAATTAAATTGCAGAAACTGATCAAAAATATCCCAGATTCGTATTATAGTAACAATGAAAACATAGGCTAGAAAGTAAAATTGTAATAGAAACTGTTATGATTATAAAAGCAAAAGTTGGCATGCAATCCCTGTGTCCGTAAGACCCCACACAGTAAAGAATTTTTTTTTCTGCTACCTTGTTTAAATGTTCCACTCTTTGATGAAATGAACACCAGTCCTGAAGAGTCTGTATGCTGAGTGGGCGATCTGTGTATACAAAGCTGGTAACAACCAGAATGGAATTCTAGAAATCGGGTTCCCAAACTTACATTTTTTTTATTTGAATGTTTCCTGCAAAAAATTGTACCTCAGTGTTACTTTAAAAGAAGATAAAGTCAGCCAAAGGAAAAAGGTGGAAGAAAGACAGTCAGAATACATCTACTCTCATCTCTGTTCCCACCATCTCTGAAATGCTCTTCCGACTAGCATTCTCTGGTTTAATCACCATCATTTTGATGGCGTGCATTTCTAGCAGTTTCTGCTCCACAAGTACAGAGGAAGAAGAGGAGAGCAGAAACAGAGAACAAAGTACAAGAAGAGAAATAGGAGGTGCCAAGAGAGAGATGAGCATCCTGCCATTAGCAGGATGATATTTACAGCCCAGCATGTCCTTTTCTTGCGTGATGAATGCACTCAGCCGCTTCCCTCTCTAAATTGAACAGCCTAGAGCTGAGCCAGTCAAGGTAGGAAACTAAGAGGCAGTAGTTCTTCCCCATGGTCCTTTGCTGTAGGATGCATTGTCATACAGATAACATAACGAGCGTGAAGTGTACCTACTTTCCATGATCATAGCTGCCTCTCTTACTCTTTGAGAACTATTGTGTCTTGACCAGACCTCCTCTTTTTTGTCTTGATTCATTTTGACATTTCCAGGGCGTTCAACATGAGGAAGGCCAGCTGATGTGTTGGAGTTAAGTTCTTCCCCACAGAGAGCAGCCATTGGTTCTCCACTGACTTCTGTAGTGATGTAATTCTCAAGCTTCTGGAAGCCTTTTGGTAGGGAGAAGAGTGTCTTCCTCGCAGAAGTAGAATTCCAACGCAGCACAGGCAAGGTGGGCAAAGGTTTTATTCAGTAGTATGAGGTCATAATTCATCATTTCACCTCGTCTCACCATTTAATTTCAGACCAGCGATGTGCAATTTTTTTCCTTCCAACTTAACTCTTGTAAAGTACAGTATGATTCTAAATTTTCTGGGAAATGCTATCCAAGGAAAAAAAAGATTTTTCTTTCATAAGAATATTTAATTTCTCTTAGAAGGAAATTATCATAATTTCTCTTTATTTATTTTATTTATTTTTCTTTTATAAAGACAGCCTGGTAGGGGATAAAATCTCCCTGCCTCAGCCAGCCTCTGACAGGCAGGGATTAAAATACAACAGCACCATCTTGACTTATCTTAGAGTCAAAGGTCACCAAGCATAATATATTTAGTTGTTTGCTAAAAAAATACAAAAAATTATAAAGGTATTAATAATAGCATAGTTTTATTTGAAAAGGAATTTAATATTAGTGTGTCCATCACCTTTGGACAAAGAATTTCATATCTATAATACAATTATTTTAATTGTTTCTTCTTAACTACTAAATTTAATCTATACACGCCATTTATTTATGTTACTACTTTAATAAATTTCAAGGCTACTCAAATTTCAGGTCAGGAGATGCTTCAAAGGGTAAGCATTCTTGCTGCCATTTTGAGAAACCAGAGCTCTGCCATCAGCACCCCCACTCACCCACACCTATAACTCAGTGCTCTTGTATGAAAAGTTCTCTTCTGGTCTCTGCAGGAACCCCCAAAATAAGCAAAGACACACAGACACATGTATACATACATACATACATACATACATACATACATACATACATACATACAAAATAAATCTTTATAAAATAAAACTCAAAGCCAAACTGAATTTTAATCTATGCTTTGTAATAAAATTACAGGCATAGTACACTTGAAAGGATCTACGATTCAAAGTCAACCAAGTGAAATTATGTGTTCATCTCCAATATTCCATACATGGGTGTTTCCAAACAAACTGAGGCTTTTTGGAGTGCTGAAAAAGTACAGACATTATCACCCTTTGGTGACTGACTAACGTCTGTCACTACTGTCTCTCCCTCAGTATTTAACAGTTTGTGACAAGAAGTTTGAAAGCTACATGACTTCAGAGTAACTGCTGGAAACCTTACCACTTCTGAAATACCCAAGAAACTTCCAAATCAGAAAAACACTTCCATTGTGTAAGACACCAGAGATTTGTAGCACCCAAAGGAGATCCCTGCAACCCAGCAATCTTCCAGACTTTACGGGAGGCACATAGATATTCTACATATAGAATGTGAGTCAGGGAGAATTTATCCAGCTGCCTAGTACCCCTCCCTCTCCTGAAGAGGAATATTCCAGGTGGTAGGTACTGCTGTGTATTAGCAATGTTTAAGCCCAGGGTGGTGGAAAGCAAGCAGAGATCAAAAGCATCTTACCGGTGAAGCAAAATTGGAAGTGGATATGTTTCTAAATCATCCCTTTAAAAAAAGTCATAAGTAGAAAAGGCCAATTAGTTTAGATTAGTTTTTGTGCACTTTTGTTTCATATTGTGGGTGGAGAGAGGGAAGGAAAAAAGAGAGAGGCAGAGACAGAAAGACAGAGATAGACCCAGAAATAGCTGGAATTTCTTGAAGATTATTCATTTAACTGGGTAGCATTAATAATTACATTGATATTGATGTTATGCATTTTCTGATTGCTTCCCACCATTCAAATTTTTATTTTAAAATTTGCCCAATGTAATTTAGCTCTAAGGAATGGTGTATATGTTATACTAAATCACCAGGCAACTGCTATAAACCCATGTATCCCTCAGACCTTTGAATTGAGGTATGCATTTCTAGTCATGGACTCTTAAGATACTTAGCCTTGGCCTTATTTCCATGGTAACTTATTCTGGTAGGTTTAACGATAGGAGCTTAATTTAGTTGCCAAAACCTTCTCACTTCTATCACTCTATGTATTGAATAAAAACATGATTCTGCCCCAGGAAGTTTAGAGATCTGGTGGGGTAGGTGGGGTGGGTAGGGCGGGTACATCCTTTTGGAGATGAGGTGGGGGGAGGAAGTATGAGATATGGAACAATCTGGGGGTGGACTGGGAGGGAAATAAAATCTGGAGCATAAAAATAAATAAATAATTAAAAAATATTTTCATTGGTTATCTTTCTCTCTGTGCGTGCATGTGTATTCAGGGGTTCACAGAGGCCAGAGGAAAGGGCCAGATCTTTTGGGTCTGTAGTCATAGACAGTTATGAGTCATCTGATATGGGTGCTGGGAACTTAACTCATGTCCTCTGCAATATCAGCTAGCCCTCTGAACAGCTAGCTACCTCTCCAGAAACACGATCCGTAAGGTCATCATTACTTAGTTTTGGTTTTATGTATATAAGTATTTTTACTTGTTTACCTGTATTTGTCCCACATTTATTCCTGGTGCTTCAGGAGAGCCAGAAGAGGGCATCACATCTCCTGGAACAGAAGTTATAAATAGTTGTGGACTCTGGAGAAAGAATTGGGGTCTTCTGTGAGGACAGCAAGTGTTCTTAACCACTGAACCACCTCTCCAGCCACGAAACATGACTCTCTGTTGTTTCAGCCTCCTACACAAAACTCAATTCCCTCCCTGTTTTCTATTCTTTCCTCTTTCTCAACCTTTACTTAAACTGTTCTCGATTAAAATATCATAATCTTTCTTGTTTTAACACAAGGCTCTGTAGTGTGCTTGTGTTTCCACACACCATGTAAGGGGAAATACCGATTGCTTTTGTTCCAAGTCGTCTTTTGCAAGGATCTTGCTCAATCCACCAGTCCCGAGATGAAGTCTTCCTCTGGATCACAGCCCAGGATCTTCTGTGGTATAACCCACTGTCTGTGAAGACATCAAGTGGATCACGTATCCATATGTAAATTGAGGTTTAAGACACTGGGCAAAGGAAAGTCTGACATTCTTGTTGCTCCTTATTGAAACAATGCTTCCCCTATTTTCTGCCAGCATCTAGGAGACCAAAGAAGGCTAACCCATCAGCTTGTAATCTGCAAATCTCAGACTCCTCACAGTTCCAGAGAAAGCATCAGGACTTTTCTTATGGCACACTTCCATTATATATTGAAGGCTTGAATGTCCTTCAAGCTTTCAATGAAAAAAGCCTCCTTGCTGTAAATAAATATCTTATTATACTTCCCTCCCAGGTAATCTAACTTTTAGGGATGATTTAGAAACTCTTAAACCTGTCTTTATATTTTTAAATGAGGTTCCTAATAATAATTAATCCTTGGAAAATAAAATAACTAAACCTATCATACCATTACTCCAGAGAAAATATTCAACATTCGATATATAACATTAGTTAGAGTAATTATAGCATTTTTAATATATGTTAATGCATTTTCCTATTTCATACCTGAAAAACAATGGAAAAATATTCTTAAAGAACCAAAATGTTAATTTTATTACTGATAAAAAACAGATCAGAAAATACAGACTTGGTCTATCACCCAGAGAATCTGCAAATCAACTCCCTAAGTAGATAAATTAAGCAAAAGATCTCAGGCAGAACTGAAGTAATATTGACTTCCTCACACTTAAGTTTGTTTATTCATGTGAGGCTTAAGGACGATTGTTAAAACTGTATTATGACTTTTGTCTTAAAATGGACAGTGATAAGAAAATAGTAAAAAAAATAGGATAATAAGGTTTTGATGTTAGAAATAGAATAAGCTAATTGCATCTGACATTGATCCTTCACCTTGATCATTTAGATTTTAAAAATCTCTTTTCAACTTGTCTCATAATGGTTAATAAATACTAAAACTCAGACTTCCAACTCTAAGTCCCTACTACATTTGCAGTGGTAACAAGGGAGATGGTAGCTACACTAGAGGAGAGCCAGGAAACAGTCAGGAAGACGATGAAACAATGGAAAAGAGAAGACAGAGCATATAATAGAGTTTAGTTAATAATGTCAATGCAAAATCATTTAAGTCTAAAGGGAGTTAAATTTTCATCATTTCTCATTTTGATGTATTGAGACCTCAGTGTTTCCTGACCCAGTAGAATAAAATAAAGTAGAATAAAGCCTATATCCTGCATTGAAAGCTTCTATAACTTAGTATGTGAGCCTAAATAAAACCACAATCAATTTGGTCATTGTCATCCTAAAGTCCGGTGTGAGGTTGGTAGTGAGGACCACTAAAAGCAATCATCTACTGGTAGAAAGAGAAGTAAAACTCAAGAGAAAATTTGTTTGTTTTTGCTGATTATCATCAAAATCACTAGGATTGTCATGTGACTAAATTTAGTTCCAATAGGAAGTTACCATCATATACTGTTGAGTATATGTAATGCACTCTGTGTGACTCAGATAAGGTGACAAAATGAAGTCAGCTCCCAGTGTAGTCCATCAGAAGCACCTGATAATCCAGGGATGTAGGATTAGCGTTTAGCATAGGTTTGGCCAAACTATTAGCTTTGTCATATATTTCTATGAGATTCATCAGGGGAGTAGTGTATGAGCATACCCGGCGAGGTTCTTGCTTGTGGTTAGATAGTGGTGCATCACAGACACCTGAATGAATCTCCTCAGAGATCTGAATTTTCCTTAACCCATCAGTCATTATCAAGTATATACAATACCCTTGAGTTTCGATGTATTAATTTATGTTTTGAATTACTATAGAGTTTTCAACATGTACTGAGCTGGTTCCTCAGAGAACAGATACTAGTATTCCCAGGGATCAAAAGAGAGTTTTATTGTGATTCCCAAGTTCTCAGAATCCAGTGTTTAAAAATTGAACATACTTGTTTGAATGAGAATGGCCCCCATAGGCTCACATGTTTGAATGCTTCATCCCCAGTTATTGGAACTGTTTGAGAAGCCAACTGGCTTCACCGAACTAGATGTGGCCTTTCTGAAAGAGATGTGGCCTTGTGGGAGAAGTGTCAATCAGAGTGAAGTTTGAGGTTTCAAAAGCACATGATAGACACATTCTCTCTCTCTCTCTCTCTCTCTCTCTCTCTCTCTCTCTCTCTCTCTCTCTCTCTCCCTCTCTCTCTCTCTCTCTCTCTCTCTCTCTCTCTCTCCCTCTTTCCCAGATCCTTCTCTAGCACCATGCCTGTCATTTTTTCCCGTGAGATCATGAACTAACTCTATTCTCTAAAACTGCAAGCAGGGCCCGAACTAAATGTCTGCCTGACACTTCGAACCAAACACGCAATAACCATTCAACGTACAATGTACTATCTCAGGCTCAGAGCCCGAGTCAGGATGAAATATCGTAACTCAATCTCTTAGGACAACTTCGTAGTCCCCAATCCATGTGACCATTCAAGAAGACATTGAGAGGAAAGAAATTATTCAAGTTCCTGTGGCAGGATGCTGATGCCGTTATGTTTCGGTTTTGTCGCAGTCCCGAATGCTCTTCCACGGCCCAGTTCATGCTGTGTTGACAAGAAGCTGAGCTGTTCAGAGGTGTTTTATTTACTCCTGCACGGGAAGAAGGAGGCCTGCCACTCACCACTTAAGACTAAAGTATTGAATAAGATTTTCTGAAGACTAGTTAGCAAATTTCCCCCCAAAGCTTACAACTCTGTTATTGATCCGCAAATAAGCCAATCCCTGGGAAACAGCACGATAGCAATTGGCTCACATAAAAGGTTTAAATCCTGACTCTGGTGCACAGTGTACATTTGTTTTCAGACTAAAGCCCAGTGCACACAGACGCATGTGCTGATTATGATGACAAAGAAGATAGTGAGCTGTCTCTGAATTTTCTCTGATCAATATGCAACACGGCATTTCTAATCCTATATCATTTGAATAAAATGATTACGTGACCTCCACCAACTTGATTTTATCATCTCACTGTCAGCTCTAACTGGCATAATAATGTCAGTGACATTGTTCATGATCATCGTGGCAGGAACATGGCCGGCCTGGTGGTAGAGAAGTAGCTGAGAGCTTTGCATCCTGATCCACAGACAGAAGTGGGTGGGTGTGCAATGGCACCAATAAAAGTGAATTTGTAGAGTGAGGTCCTGAATTATATAAAGGAAGACTAGAGGCCCAAACTAAATTATAACTGGAGAAAAATAACCTTGATGGAAAAGAAACAGTATCTGATAAAAATTTACTTTGTTACGTTTAACATTCACCATTTGTTGAAATTTTTATGTCACCCTGCTTCATACTTGGGGCATCCATGTTAGTTACAAATGACTAAATGCAGAAAACGATAGAAGACAATGTGTTCCAAATCAGGTTAGATCCTAGAGCCACATGAAAGGAGAGGGTGTGAATATGTTTTATTCACTCCTCTGATTGTTCATTTGTTTGGAGAAAGTTCTTTAAATGGCCTATAGACAAGTTGAATCCTTCCTATCAAAGCCACTAAGAGAATGGGACATTTATGACTTCCCCCTAGTTGTCCTGTGTTCTTAATGAGTCATGCTGATGTTTGCTATCCAGGGAAGTCCCATCTAGGCACTAAAGAAAAATGTCACCTTCCAATGGCTTAAAATAGAAAAAAAGAAATCTTTTTTGCGTGGATGTAAATTTGCTCTTTGTGTACATATATTCGTGTTTGTGTGTGTGCCCAGTTTTATGTGAGTGCACATGTGTGTAGAGACCAGAATTGATGTTAGATGTCTTCCAGTACCACTCTCCATGACAAACACAAACCTTGTCTACTGTTTCTGTGGTTGAAGACATTGCATCCTTACACACATTCAGTCTTCTCTGAAGTATTCCTTCCTGTCTTGAATATGTAGTTATCTCTTTTTCAATTAGCATCTTGTGTGTAAAGTTCATGTGGTAATGTGGGGGGTCACATAGCTGTAATCCTAGCACTTGAAAGGCACAGACAGAAGGATTGTCATGGGTTCAGTAAAATGCTGCCTTCACACACACACACACACACACACACACACACACACACACACACACATATCACAAAACTAATAAAGCTACAGTCAGCCTTGCAATTACAATATTACTTCAGGTATTTGTTGTGGCGTACGGTAAGCATATGCTTCTAAAATTAGATTCTTTACACAACTATGGCCATTTCAATGCTTGACTCAACATAATATCAATGTTGGATTTAATTCTAATTATTTCTAAGTGAATTAAACGTTTTAAAATATTAATTTTATTTATATTTATATATGTGCATACCCATGAAGATGCCTATGAAGATGCATATGCAAGCCAGAAAAGTATCAGATCCCTTGAAGCTGAAGTCACAGTTACCTATGGGCCACCTGATAAGGGTTTTAGAAATCACAGGACCAGTTCTCTGCATGAATGCCACACACTCTTAACTATGGAGTCAACTTTCCAGCTTTGGGAAGTGAATGTTTTAACTATCTTATAAAAACATATGAAGGATATTACCTATATTGACGATTCATAATGACCTTTAGACAAAAACACTGATCTATTCACGCTGTATAATGTAGAGTGGTGTGTATATGTTCTACACTTAAAATCTGAGAAATGAACTAACAGAAGGAAATGTTGAGAAATAATTTCTTTGTCAAGAAGCTATGCTGGAAAATTTGAAGGATTCATGCTATACAATGGAAAGGTAATATTTCAAAATTCAATTTATTAGACTGTTTCTAGTTCCATGCAAGATATATACTTGTATGTGGTCACTGTATAAATATGTGTTTATATCTAATGTGCGTAGGTGCTAGTATAGATTTCTATCATATACACACACCCTGCAGTATAGACTATGGCAGGAATTAAAGAGGTAAATGGCCATATCTTATAGCTAGTGACAGACTTAGAGTTCAATCAGTGTCCTGTATCCCAACCTACTTTCTGTGACCTCATATGTTCCTTTCAATCAGACCTAAGAATAGTCTTGACACTGCAGAAAACATTTCCTTGCCCACATGATAACTGGAGCAGGGCAAAGCCAGGCTCACCTTGAAAAGAATGTGGCTCTGGACCAGATATATCAGGGTCACTTGGGGTTATTGTTGAGAATCTTCTGCCCTTTCCTTCCTGGTTGTGGCCCCAAATACTCCAGGCTCCATCTGATTTAGCACTGCAAAAAGCAGCCTGTGATCAGCCTAGGTTTGTAGCCTAAGGCTTCCTAAGGCACTATTATTCCTCTGTCCACTTTATATTAAATAATAAAGGGAAGAAATTTAGAAAATGATACAGCAATCTCTGTAAGAACTCAAGAGAGTCATGGGCCAGAAATAGGATGCATAAATTTAAAAGAAAATATAGATTAATTTTAATAATAATGATCCCAGAAGAACAAGAGATTATCTTTCATTATCCCAGATACTGAAGCATCAACAAAGGGAATTTTGAATTTCTCTCTTATCACAGGAGAAAAGAGTAAGTGTAGAGAGATACTAAAATAGCTTATATTCCAGATAAATTAAATAAAATCATGTTATGAAGAGAAACAGTTTCATGATACTCCTAAGAACAAGGTGTCAGCACTCTGTTGTGATTCCTAAAGGAGAATACATCATTTTTAACATGTATTGAGACTAGAAATTACAAGTATTCTAATCAAGAAACAAAATCTGGTTTTCATTTTAATTTGTTTTCTTAAATTAGAGGGGAAAAAAGATGTGAAGGGAGCTTGATTTTAAGTCTGGCTTTACCACTAGTTAGCTGTTTGGCTTTGGGCAAATCATTTACCTTTCTTTAGAATGTTCATTCTAGAATGGCAAGAAAATCTTGATTCATAATTCAAAGTTCTTTTCCAACTCTGAAGTTATTCCACGTGATTATGAAAATTGACTGTTGAAAATAAAAAGAAATTATATTCTCATTAATAACATTATACCAGGAAGGTTCAAGCCTTGGCTTATAGGGGTTACATACAGCCATCTTTCATGTATTTTCTTCGGTGTCAGCCTCACATGGTTTGGAGCAAGGCGATGTGTTTAAGATTGATGGAGACCCTGGTCCTCTCAAATATTATTCTCAACTTAATGGTTCATACCTGAGATTTCCTTTAGAGGATTGTTTTTTGACATTCTTGCTACCCCTAAGAACATGCGGATCCCTAACTAATTGCACTCGTTAAATTTCTCACCACACTCCCTTGCCTTGAGCTGACCAGAAATCTCATGCTTCTCTCTAAAGTGTTTCTCATGTGTGCTATACAGCCTTCTGTACTGACAGGCTTCCTTGTGGCCTCCCACTGGCTAACCAGTTGGGATATGATATTGTGATGTTGCTAGAAGTGACTTCACTCTGTATACTTCTCTGTCAAACTAGTGGCTCTCCCCAAGATGTCTTCAAACTCTGAGGCACAAGATGCCAAGAAGCTCTGAATCTGTCACAATCTCAGATAATCTGAAACATCGTCAGAATTAGTCATAAATGAAGGGGTGTGTTTTTTTTTCCTACTGGGTTATACCTTGCTTCCTACATCTAGTAATGGGTTGGTGGTGCTCTGTGTTTTATAAAGACTCATGTAGTGGCATGTTCAGTGGGAATTGGGTTGAATTGAGGCAGGTTAATTAACCATCCTTCTTTCTGATCCTTGTCATTTCTGAGTCTGTTCTATGTAGTGCCCACTTGCCACAGGCTAAAGTCATCTGAAACAAAAATTTCAGGTGAGTCTGGCTGGTCTTTTGGCATCTATCATGGATTGTCTTGACTTTAATTGAGGCATGAGGGCCCAGCCTACAGTAGATGGCACCATCCTTAGGCAGACAGTCCTGAACTCTTCAAGAAATAAAGGTAAATGTGTTCAGTTAAGCCAGCCAGAGAATGAGCCAGCAAGCAGCTTTTCCTTATGGTGCCTGCCTTTAGTTCCTGCTCCAACTTCAGTCAATGGTGGCTTATGACCTAGGAGTGAACACTTTCCTCTCCTAAGTTGCTTTTGAACCCGACTTTAGTTCTTAGCACCTGCTTCAGATGACTTACAAACTTCTATAACTCTATCTGCAGAGAATTTGACACCCTCTTCTGGCCTCCAAGGATGCCTGCATGCTAGTACACGCACTCATACATGGATATCTATACACACATAATTAAAAATAAAGCAAATCACTTTTAAAAGATTAGCTTCCTTACTTAGTCCAGTGAGAACCCATTCTTTTCTTCATGTCACCCACAACTTACTGCTCCTTTGCAAAAAAATAAATAAAATAAATAAAACCATGTCTGTCAACGTTTCTTTACCAGAAAGCAAATGGAAGACGAGGTTTGGAATTCCTTCATTTCTGGTTCTTCCTTTCCACTTCGTGCCTTATCTGCAGGAATCTGTCAGATTCATGTGCCCCATCCTACAAGAAACCTGGTTTTAGGTCTCTTAATGAAAAAGGCATAGTTTCCGGTTGGTTCAGGCTTAGACCTTAAAAAGAGCAAGAAGAATTGAAGTCGTTCAAGCATATCAAGCCTGCTTCTCAAAACACATTTTTCATATGGATTTTATGAACGTATCCTTTGCTAGTAGCTTTTAAGTAGGCGGGGAGAATGATAAAAAGCAGGATTAAATCAAACTGATCCAAACATTATGGCTAAATAGCTTCAGAGAAGGGGTTCCTAAACTTTTGAGAAATGATGAACTCCAGAAAAATGTCAGAGCATGTAAACATCAAAATTTGATGAAAATTCTTTTTTTAAATCCCCATTCCTGGTTTCCCCTCTGGAAACAGTCTATCCCATACTCCCTCCTCCTGTTTCTATGAGGGTGCTTCCTCACCCACCTACCCATTCCCACTCACCACCCTGACATCCCCCTACACTGGGCCATCAAGCTTTCACAGGACCAAGGGTCTCTCCTCCTATTGATGCCAGACAAGGCCATCCTCTGCTATATATGGAGCTGGAGTCGTGGGTCTGTCCATGTGTACTCTTTGGTTGGTGGTTTAGTCCCTGGAAGATCTGGGGGGGATCTGTTTGGTTGATATTGGTGTTTTTCCTATGGGTGGCAAACCCCTTCAGCTCCTTCAGCCCATTCTCTAACACCTCCATTGGGGACTCCATGCTCATTCCAATGGTTGGCTGTGAGCATCTGCCTCTGTGTTTGTCAGGCTCTTTCAGAGTCTCTCAGGAGACAACTATATCAGGCTCCTGTCAACAAGCACTTCTTGGCATCCACAAAAGTGACTGGGTTTGGTGTCTGCAGATGGGATGGATCCCCAGGTGGGGCAGTCTCTGGAGGGCCTTTCCTTCTGTCTCTGCTCCATACTTTGTCTCCATATTTCCTCCATTAAGTGTTTTGTTCCCCCTTCTAAGAAGGTCTGAAGCATCCACATTTTGGTCTTCTTTCTTCTTGAGCCTGTGGTCTTTGAATTATATCTTGGGTATTCTGAAAATTCTTAAAGGACTAATAGATGTCTACCACAGTTCTTGTTTGACTTTTGTATAGAAACCAAATTTTGACGTTTTCTAAAAACATTCTAGAATGTCCAAACTTGCTGAAATGAGATATTTACCTAAATGAAACTGTGTATAAGAGGAAAGATTGGTGGTCGATTTAAGAGAGCTAATTTTATGACTTCCGTCTTCCTCTTTCCAAATTTCTACATTTTCCTCTTCCAAACCATTTTGGTCTTCCCTTGACCTTTGCCAATTCTAGATAATAAACCACATGTGTTATCCTCACCTAACACAAGTGCCATGGTAAGAAAGCAGACTTAAAAAAGAACCCTAAGAAGCAGTGCCAGTGCTGGAATTAGTGTCACCTCCAACCTAATTAACATCTTCCTCTCTCCTAGAGAATAAGATACCTGGAAGATTGGGGGCACTTCCCTAAAATAGGAAAACACTTGACTTTGGCCTTTGGATGTTGCTAGGCATGTGAATATTTTGTATGAGGAGTTTGCCTCTGCTCAGTATTCTAAACTATGCACGCTCCAATACTCCTGCACTATGAGCAGTAAACTTAGTGACTATAACACCAGAATCTCTAAACCCTGATGCTACAGTGCTCGAATATACTAAGAGTTCATTTCTTCTCCAGAGCGTATTCTCTCCTCATAATGACACAGATGAAACCTTCCCATCTTGGGAAGGAGTCAGCACAACTTGGCATGATGTTTATAAACTAGCATTGGGGTTGCAGAGGTCCTGGGTGTCCAAAGTCCCAGGCTAGAAGTAACACATTGGTTTCCATAGTGAGAACTAATCATGTAGCCACTTACAGACAAGAGGTGGAGAGATAAGACTAGAAATCCGGCATCTGCTTGGATAGCTACTTCTAGCACTAACCCATAGATTAGCCTACATTAGTAGTTCTCAACCATCAAATGCTGTAGACCTTTAATTCAGTTCTTCATATTGTGGTGACACTCCAACCATAAAACTGTTCTAATTGCTACTCTGTAACTATAATTTTGTTAATGTTATGAATACAGGTACCCAAAGGGGTTGTAATCCATAGGCTGAGAACCCCTGCCCTGGATTTTGATGGCTTGTCAGACATTGTTATCTTTCTTATTTTTGATAAGCAGGGGGCTTCTTACCTTGTCCTGTTTGAGGATCATCACTTTATACTGAGCACCTATGCATTAGCTACGTATTTATTTAAAAAATGTCAAAGCTTAAATGTTTATAAGACAGATACACTGTATCTAAGTTTTCTGTAGGTCTGGAATCCAGACATGCTTCCACTGTATCCATAAACTCTGGGTTTTCCATGGGTACCAGCAGGGCATTGGGAGAATCGTGATTTAGGATATGGGCAGTCCTCAATTTTTCTATTACTCAGTATCAGATCTTGGTCACTTATACATTGCCACTGGGCAGCTCACAACTCGGCAGCCAGTTTCCTCTATGTACACAAGCCATCCAGAAAGAGGAAGAACCTTCAAACCGAAGCCTCACTTATCTAATCTTGGCTCTTTTGCTAAACACATATTTTATCCTTTGGAGCATAGCACAGCCAACCAAATCTCGTAGAAAGAAAGCCTATGGTGATGTATCAGGGACTGAAGGTCATAAAGCAATCAACTCCAAAGCTGCCTGTCTACCAGGCCTGTGAGTAGGGAGGGTCTTTTTTTTTTTTTTTTTTTTTTTGGAGCTGGGGACCGAACCCAGGGCCTTGCGCTTCCTAGGCAGCGCTCTACCACTGAGCTAAATCCCAACCCCAGGGAGGCTCTTTATCTATGGCCTGCAACTTAGTAAGAAAATGCAAGCACACCAGACACAATGGCCAATATCTGTTGCCCCAGTTACTCTGAAGGCTCACACAGAAGGACCACTTGAGCTCCGGAGTTAGCAACCAGGCTGGAAAACATAGCCAAACCCTTTCTATAATTGTTTGAAATATATATAGAAACATTTCTATCTTTGCTTTGGTAATATGCATCTAAGATGACGGCTGTAAATTAAATTTTATTTTAAGAGAGAGAAAGAGAACATATAGGAGGAATTGGTATGATAAGGCCCATGTGTGCATGATTGTGTTTCTTAATTGCACTTCTACTTGTCAAGGTTTTACAGATGTATCCCTTGGATTAATCAATAACTTTCGGTTTGTATTACTTTGTTGTTGTTTTTGTCTTAGAGACATAAATGTCAATAAATAGGTTTCAAGATACAATAAACAATCTCAGAGACAAACTGAAGCAATATTTGTAATCAGCATTAATAAGTCCATTGAAAATCATATTACATTAAAATTTACATATACAATTGGTAGGCACTTGCTGTCCATTTTATTTATGAATGGTAATAAATGATATAATTGTATAGGCATGATTACTTCTAAGCTCTATTCCTTTTTTAAATTTGTCTATTCTGATGGTAAAAAATGCAGCAGTACATGTGTCACTTCAATTACTTTTAAGCATATCACATTATACAGCCCTAGGGCTTCATGAGCTCCCTCATTTATTTATTTTATGTATAGGAGTACACTGTCTTCAGACACGCCAGAGGAGGGCATCGGACCCCATTACAGATGGTTGTGAGCCACCATGTGGTTGCTAGGAATTGAACTCAGGACCTCTGGAAGAGCAGTTGGAGCTCTAAATCACTGAGCCATCTCTCCAGCCCTGTCCTCTTATTAATCTTTCTATCAAACTTTTAAAATCTTAATTGTCATTTTCTTCTTTCTTCTGTGTGTGTGTGTGCGTGCGTGTGTGTGTGTGTGTGTGTGTGTGTGTGTGTGTGTGTGTGTGTGTATATACATGCGCACTGTCCACTCAGCTGAGGTAGGTAGGAGGTCCTTGATTGTCTGGTGCTGTATGCTGTGTTTGGTGACGCTGCATCTCTTGCTGACCCAGGAGCTTGCAGGGTTGCTTAGTTTAACTAATTGGCTTCCCCAGAGATCATGTCTCTGTTACTCAGGTTCTGGGACTGTGACACCCTCCCAGCTCCTCCCATGAGTGCCAGAGATCAATTCCAGTCCGAACATTTGAGTGCTAGATGCTTTAAAGACAGCCATTTCCTCAGCTCTAATTTTCAGAAATATTTTGGACTTTAGCTTTTCTAATGGATCCCCTTCACCTTCTATCTAAAAAGCAACAATATATTCTTCAAAATATGAAAGGTTAGTGTTTTAATTTAAAAAAATCAGAGATGTCTTATAGTTTTATTTAATTATCTTCAAGTGACTAACTGGCTAACATGGCTTTGCTCCTTGACTTGTGACAAGTCCTCCTTCTGGGATCATGAGAGCTATAGGTTTAACTTAACCTAGTCTGCAGAACTTTATTAAGACCAAGAACAATAAACAAGAACCTACATGCTACCATGAGTCAGATGTGTTTATCTCCCTCTTAGCAAATTTTGGGCTCCCTTCCCATCCCGGTTCCAGTTACTCTTGCTTTATTCATAGTGGCCACATATCAGTCATATAGCAGCCACACCGCATCTTTCAAACCTGATGTTCTACCTGAGGCTGTGGTTCTTCGTTTCAGCTCACTAACTGCCTGTCCCAAATTGTCATGAGCTACACAACATGAAGATAAGTCAGAGCCCTGAGCCATTGTCTTTACTCCTCATCAACAGAGCCTTTTAAAATCCTTTATGAGATCTTCTGCTCGGACATTTCATGGTTGATTGTTTGACACAAGGAAACTTACATATCCCTGTCTGCTCATCATCCTCCATGATCCGTCCTGGTGAAGCACAAAGCTATTTACAGTTACAAAATACAACTTTATTGTATCTTTCATGTTCCTCTGGGAGAAGAAGACAGTTTTGTATTTGCAGTACTCAAGGAAGACAAATCACCATTCATTAGGTCCCACAAAGCAGATAAGGTAGATAGTTTGGTCCAATTTTTATGATAAGACTAAATTCTCACTTTGTACAGCCAACAGAGAATGCTAATAAAAATCCATTCTGCATCTCTTTTTTTCTTCATTCTGCATCTTTTGTCATGATGGTTTATAAAGGGGTACACAGCTGTTTGCACAAAAGAGATCCTCAGTTTCACTGGAGAGATGTGGTCAGGTATCCATCAAAGGAATATGAAGAAAAGTTACCCATTGAGTGTGAGAGACTTTGCCAACTCTCTAAGCCAAATCTCGCAAATGAAAAACCACTGCCCTTCCCATGCCATTAAGAGACAGGAAATAGAGTTGTATTTTGTAGAATCATTTTGTCATATCAACTCAACCTTTATTGTATTGAATGCCACATAGTTCATATAAATAATACATTTCAATCAATAATACATTTGATCATTTAAATTATATTAATTTTCCATGCTTCTACAGCTTAAAATATGTAAGCAAGTATCAAGTGCACTCAAATAGAAAAACCACTAAGGTACAGTATATGTTATAGATTATTTAAATTTATATTTTGCTCTGTTTCTTAATTTGCCACTCTTTTTTTCAGGATGGTGATAGAGGGATGGATGGAAAACTGTAAATGATCTGTATTTCCACCTTCAGGCAAATAATGAGTTGCAGTCGATTTGACTCTCATCGTATAGCAATTGGCTGTCTTTCAGCTTGTGAGGATTGATTTGGTTTGAGAACCAAATAATTTATGAAAAGAATCTAACTGGCTCTATTGCAACTCTATGGACAGATACAGCACACACAGCAGTGCTTTAGATTCCTTGGGTAACAGGCACTGAATGAACCTAAAGAGGCAAGAATAAAAGCAGGGTATGCCACACACAGGAGGCCATCACTATAATCCAAAGTTGTTATGAGGGGAGAATGATTTTTTTCTCTTTTTTGGCAAATTGTGTTCATATAAAACAAACACAAGTTCCTTTATTAGTGGTTTCTCACATTAGGGACACAGGATTACATGGGAAGGGGCTGAAAGGTAGCATTTTTTTTTTCTTGGCAAAAATCCATAAAATAACAAATTCTGAGCACAATAAAAAAGAGCTTATAGATATCCACCAGTATGTGCCCCAGGCACATCAATGGGGTAACTGACTCAGAGAAATCAAAGAATGAACTCCTTTTCTGCTCAGTCACAATGATAGAGAGCAAGGTAACATTTATTATGCATTTATTATCCAGCATAGTCTGGGCCTGATACAGAAGACCTGAACGAATAGATCATTTCTACTGTTGACGATCCAGTGGAGCAAACAGACCTGGCAATCAATATATACACTGAGCACTGGATTAAAGTCTACACGAGAGAGTAAGAACAAAGTTACATTTTGTTCAGAAAGAGCAGAATTAACAGAACAACCCGTCTCACCAAAGCAAAATAGATGGCAGTCTGTGTCTATGAATTTCTGATCCAAGGAGTCAACCAACTGTGGGTTGAAAATAGGGGGGAAAAGAGCATCTGGAATGGATACATGCTAATATTTTGCCCTCTTCTAAACAATAAATGCAGGAAGTACTTACATGCCATTTATATAATATTAAAGTACTTTAGACCTGACTTAAATTCATAACGGATTTAATATCTGTTCTATGTAAATACTACTTAAATTCCCTACATTATTTTCTATAAGGGACTTAAACATTGCAGACTTAAACATTGCACAGCATCCCCAGAGGTTCCTGAATTCAGTTACAATGGACACTGAGGAGTGACTTCATTTACAGGTCTGTATTCATTTATAGAGTAGGCAACAATATTTAAGGAGCAATTACTATGTGGCAGGTAGTGTTTTAATATATGTTTAGAGACCATCCTCATGAGACATATACTGCTATTAGCTCTTGGATGGTTGCCATTCAAGTGCTTCTTCTAAAATTAGCAAGGTAAACAAAGAAGCCTGATTTAATCAAGTGTCTATATAACTCTTGGCCATCACCTATACCAGACATGAAACTACAATATCATCCTACAACAGTTTTTAGAACATGGTGAGGAGTTAACCATATCCAGATTGACCATATAGACTTGAATAAATAATTTATTAACCATACATTAATGTCTGATAATGCAGAGGTAATTTTCCCACAGGGAAATCTTTATCACAATTATCATCCACACATTCATGAGCCTGAGGCAGGAGCATTTCAATGAGTTTCAAATCAGCTAGGCTGTATAATAAAAAGAGAAGACAGGGAAAAGGTTTAAAATGAGATCAAATTCAACTTTGTTGACTAGATTAAAATGTACACCAAGTGTCAAATGATTTGGAGAAATAAAAAGTCGTAAGATTATTAAGTACCCAGGTGTAGATCATTCTAGTTCCCAGTAGCAACATTAGATAGTAAATATATTCACAGATCTCCTCCATATAAACTGACAGTCAAACTGTATAAGTCTTCTATTACATATATAAATATAGATGTATATATTTTCAATTTATTGACAAATTACATACAAAATGAAAGCATCACTATATCAGAATGAGTCATTGACCAAGAAATACAGACGACATCATCTTCTGTGTTTTAAACTCCTAATATAGTATCTACTTATACTATATAACTGTATATACTTATACATATATACTATATGACGAAAGACTTCTTAATGTCACTACAGAGTTTTAAAAGTTACAATGAATATTATATTGATTTAACGGCTGGTGGACAAATCAGTAGGTAAGAGCATTTGCCATCTAGCCTTATAATCAACTTGCAGGACCCCCACGACAAAAACAGAGAACACACAAATTGCTTTTTACTTCCGCGTGTCTACTGCGACATGCACACTCACAAAATAAATAAAAATAAATAAATAGATATGATATTACTTGCAAAACAGGGGGATTCTGCCCATGCAACCAACTGCCTCATAAACATATTTTACAGACTTCTGCTAATTTACCTTACAGTTTGGATTTTGACCAAACATTCCATGCCGCACTGGTAAATGTACATTAACATATGCAATAGGGGAACAAACATGGGTTGATCCAGCGAGACTATTATTGTGACTGGTACACATGATGTACACATGACAATGCACTTCAGATCGTCATGGCACGCTTCCCTCTTGATTCAGGCTCTGTCTGTATTGCAACGTGAACATTTCTCTGGATTACTTTTAGGACAATGTATTATCCTAAGCTAATCGTGTGCTCAGAGATTGTGAGAGGCCCATGGAAGACTTTCTGCTGTAAGAAGTCTGGGCAGAACCGCATCTGAAACAGTACCCAAGGAAATAGAGTGCAGTGTACGCGTAGCTGGTATTGAGAGACCAGACCTTGGGTTCAGCCTTCATCTAAGAGAACCTCACCGAAGGTTGAATTCTCTAGCACCAGTTCCTATGTTACTTCCCAACAAAGCAGAGTCTACCTGAGTTGCTACCACAGTTGCTAGGTTACTCACCAACAAACCTGTGCCTCCAGGTTACAAGCCTAGCCCTTCACTTCCTAACAACCACCAATCAGGAGGACAAAAGAAGTTAAGTTTAGGGTTTGGCTCCCAGCAGCAGCCGGTTATTTTAACCGGCAACGAAATTCCACAATAGCCCTGCAGGCAGATGTGTGTCAGACTGGAAACCCTCCCGGTTGTTTGCCATTTCCTATAAAACCTTGTCGCTCTCACAGTTTGTGGCTCCAGCCTCCAGTTCTGCATCTCAGATGGCAGTGTGGGGTGTGGCCCAAGCTCGAGCCTGAATAGAGATCCTATTGCGATTGCACTGGGGTTGGCCCCTTGGTTGTCCTCTGGGGCTTGAGAACCAGGCACAGCAGTAAAATCAAGAGAGCCTCTTGTCTGCAAACACTGTACCTTTAGGTGACGAAGGGATGAGCATCTCCATCACCAGAGTGGAAATCAGACAAAATCAGAGAAGAATGCCGGTGTTGATGGTTAGTCCTCTTGATCTGGCCAGTGTGTCAGAACTATATGAACATGTGAGCATACCTAAGGTGTTAGCTGGAATAAAAATGGCCCTGTAGGCTCATAGGGACTGTCATTATTGGGAGGTGTGGCCTTGTTGGAGTAGGTGTGGCTTAAGCAATGCCCAGCATGCAATGGCAGTTTCTTCCTGGTACTTGTGGATCCAGATTTGGGACTCTCAGCTCCTCCAGCACCATGGCTGCATGCACAATACCATGCTTCCCACCATAATGATAGTGGACAAAACCTCTGAAACTATAAACACACACACACATACACACACACAAACGCGCGCGTGCGTGCACACGTATGTATGTATGTCTGTTTATATGTATGTATGTATGTATGTATGTATGTATGTATGTGTGTGTGTGTTTTCTCTTCATACTTCTGTGCCCTATGCTATGCTCCATGCTTTAGTTCCTCCCACATGATGGGATGAAGTGAGCTAAAATAGAATCATTTGCTTTACCCACGGGATCCCCTTCTGCTGATTTTCTTCAGAATATTTTCTTATTTGCATAGCTGTAATGTACATACTTCTGGTTATGAAACGCACACATTCAACCGGATGTTTAAGACATAAAAGAAACTGGACAGAATCCAACCTCGGTCCAAGGAAGTCTGGTTATTTTTAATCAGGCATCTTCTGTTCTATTGCTTATATATCCGGGTCACTAACTTGGCTAAATCTGGGTCATCCAACAAAGGCCCTCTGTTAGTGAGCATAAAATAAGTCAAGAATGAGGTGGAAATTGTTTACTTTGGTGATTCCATCAAAAACGAACACTTGATGGTGAAACAAAAATTAAATATTATTCCCCATATTAATAATTCCCTACATTATTTCTAACAGTGAGTATTGTGTTATTATTTGCTCTTCTCAGCTGCTAAATTTTGAGATCCAGCCAGATGTCTGACATAGCTCCAGTTAGCATGACATCTCTGAAGAAGCTCCTAGGACTGCAAAAGAGCTTCACTCTGGTTGTCATGGAAGCAGTTATAGTCAAAGCTCATTCTCCTCAGTTGTTGGTAAAGCTCCAGATACCACATAATGACCCCTTAAAGTAGATATTGCATAAACATACATATTCACACTTCAGGCTTCAGGTCTACAATGCAGTAGCTATCACCTTGGAGTGGAGTACTTGAAAACACAAGTCATGGTAGGATTCCCCTCTTCTGTACAAGTGCAAAAATTCAATATGAACAGGCCACGGTTTTCTCTTTATATAAACATCCTGATTGGCTGAATAGTCTCGTTGTTTGAAAATTCATTCAAAGATGCAATGTTGAAGAGTAGAAATATCTCAAACAGTGACACGATTTTATATACCAACTCTATTCTTCTTTGCTTAGCTCTGGGGTACAAGGCTTTTTAATTCAGTGCCTTCAACAATAAGAGCCACTATTTCAGTTCCCATAGAGTTCTTTAAGGAATGTTTATAATGGGCTAAAAGTTGTGTTGCCCCCAAACTCATATTGAAACTTAAATTCCACCGTGTTGGTGTTTGGAGGTGAATGCTCTTAGTGAGTTGAGAAGGTCAGGAAGATGGAGTTCCCAAAAATGGGATTAGCCAAGAGGACAGAGAGCTGCCTGTAAACAGAGGACACCTCTACTGTACTGGTACTCAATCAGGCTTGCAGCTCCCAAAGCCAAGAAAATTATCATTTTTCATGTAAAGTATTTGGTTTATAATTAATTTATTACAGTAGCCTGAATTACTCAAATCGTATTCTCATGGTACTTTACTTCTTTATCTAGCTTATCTTTTAAGGAGTGCCGATATCAATTAAATGTAAAGATAAATACCTCCAATTAAAAAAAACCCAGAGGTTACAAAATATTATGAAGTATATGTAATTCTCCTTGAATATTAATACTCAGTAATAACCAATACTAAGTAAACAAGAGTTAATCCCACAAATATTTTCTCATATATTTTGTGACATATTTACTTCAGTTCTTTTAAAACTAACTTTGAAAGTTAAGATTGATTATATTTTTGTTGCGTTTTGGTTAAGATACTTTTGTTTTGTTTTGCCATAACTTTATTGTTTGGCAATCCTCGGTATCATACCCATTTTATGCCAGACAAGACATCCAATATCCAGTTGATTTTCTAGTTCTATAAACATTTTAATGCTGACTATTTCACCTTTCTGTACGCATGAGTATTTCCCAAGATCCTAATATTTAATGGCAGAAATAAATCATCCTAACCCTTCTGATAAAACCATTCATTTACCTTACACTGTTTTCCTTTTTCTGAATTATAAAAATTCAAATGAAAATTTTCTAGCATGAATGACTCTATCTCACTGGAGAAGAGTCTATAAAAGATAGCAATAATCCGGACAGAAGACCCAATAGATCTTGATTTTATATGTTTTCAGGCTTTCTATACATGATATGGTGTCATGTTAAGAGAGATGATAACAGATAATTTATTGAGAAATTTAGCCATTATATACATAGAGACATCCATATATGTATGTATATGAACTGATAAAGATTTAATGCAACCATGCAAATTGCATGCCATTTTCAAAGACATGAAGTGGAACCTCAGTGACATTCTTTACTGTACAAGAGGTGCCCATTCGGGTTTTTCATAGACGTGTCTGTCAATGCCTTTTATCTATTTTATTATCCCTGGAATAAACTAACAAATATTTATATAATGTGAATACAAATCCTCATACTTCATATATTTATTTTAACTAACAATTAACTTCAAAGTCTTTTAGTCTGTGTTATGTAAAGATTAACTCTAAAGATATCATCCTACTGGCAAAGAGAGTCAATAAGTTAATTAAAGAAGGAAAAACGAAGAGTCCAGAAATAAGTTAATACTATAGAATCACCTAATTTCAATAAAGGGAAAATAATTCAAGAGGGGAAAGAAGTTCATTTCCCCAAAGGATCCTGGACTGACTAGATGCACAAATTAAAAGTAAATTTTGATCCCTAACTCACACTATAGACAAACACAGGCGGAGATGGATTCTAGGCCTAAACATAAAAGCTAAAACCATAGAACATTTCAAAGGGAAATTATTACTTTCCACGACTCATAATCAGCATATTTTCTTTCAAACAGCATAGAAAAATCTATAAAGAGATTTTTTTTATATTTTATAAGCTATACTCAGCAAACATTAAAGCATTGAGTGACCAGGCAATCTGCAGCCACAAACAAATGTGGCTTATTCTTATGCCTTATTCTTGTGATAGTGTGATGATAATGTTTATTCTTGTTATTACTAGAGAGTTACCAGCTTCTCTTCTTGCCTACAATTGATTTTAGTAAGCTTTTTAAAAGATACTTTCAGGATAATTTCATCATTTTTCAAAGGTTTGATTTTTATTGGAATTTCATAAATTCCTGACATTTATGCACCATTCTGATAATAGATTTTTCACATACATAATAAGTCTTTAGAAATTTTACACTAAATGTTTTCTTTTCCTTGGTTGTGTTTATGTAAGACCCACATCATATGTAAAATACTCGTCCTGCTAAGTCCACTTTAAAATGTTAGTTTTATTAAATGAAATTATTTTTATACGACATTTTCAGTTATGTCTATGTATAATATGCAAAAATATTAATTTAGACTAGATTATGAATTAATTTTCCTCATTAGTTCTGTGGTTTTGGTAGGGTTTGCTTTATTCATTTGCAGCTACTTTATAGAAATCACATTATCAATAAGTATGACACATAATCTCTGTTATAACTGTTCTAGTAAGGATGAGATGATTTAAGGTATCTTAATAGACTGTGTAAGACTTCAAAGCAACATTCAGTACTATGGCTGATATTGCCACTTTGTGCCTTTTCAAAGAGACCACTAGAGACAACCATTTGTGCCACTTCATTATTGTTTTAATCTAATCCAAATGGCTATGCATTTCACTAAAATGTAATATATTTAAATTTTCATTAGTTACTAATATATTGAACTTATCTTCACCAGTTTATATGTTTTCTACTTGCAATCTCTACCACTCCCTGTATATTTTATGCTAATATCTATTTTATTTCTTCTATTTCATGATAAAATTTGTGGTTTTAATTGCATTCTTCTCTAATTTAAATATACAATTTACTCTAATGGCCATCAAAATTTAATTCATGCAGGATTTCTCATTTCCCAAATATGGTTTTGAAACTGTCTATTTTAATGATGTTGATTAAAAAATATTTTTGTGCTACTATCATCTAGAATTTCTAGAAGTCCACACACAGATTAGTAAAGAATTATTTTAACTATCTTAACCTATGGAGTGTAACTCTGAGTTTGCACTTGGCTGGGAACTGGTTGTAATGCTTTTTCTTAAATCGGCTCTCAAAAGTCACAAGACCAGATGCTGAGGGTCCCGCCCCCAACTGGCTTTGATTGGTAATAAAGAATTGCATGCAGCCAATGGCTGAACAGGGCAATGAGACAGAGGCGGGGCTTTTAGATTGTGTAGGCAAGGGACTGAGTGGGAAGAACAGGAGAAGAGATTTAAGAGCTGTAGGAGAGAAATCATCCAGCAATGTAGGTGTAAGGGGAAAGCAGCCCTATTGGGGGGGGGTGTCCAGAAGGTAACAAGGCAGCAAAGATAAAATAGAGATATAGAAGGTGTTAAGCCTGGGATACTGGAGGGAAGCATGTGCTAGGCATGGGGAAATTTGGAAGTGCCCAACCATTGAGCAAGTTAGAATTATCAAAATCATCTGTGTGTGTGTGTGTGTGTGTGTGTGTGTGTGTGTGTGTGTGTGTGTGTGTGTGTGTGTGTGTGTGTGTGTGTGTTTCAAAATCTAGAGCTCATGGGCAGGTGCAGCGCTCCCATGATCCTCTAGGAGTCTAAGCCGGTTAACAACTGACCTCTACAGCTCTCTCTCCCTCTTCCCCTCCCCCTCCCCCTCTTTTTTCCTTTATAACATTTGTATTATGGAGCCTGGTGGGTTATACCTCTCTATTCTGTGTATAGGGAAAAAATGTTTATAGTTTCTTCTCTAGTTAATGCTTATTAGTATTTAAAACTTTATTCTTGTCCTGCCTTTGACTCTTTGGACTGCTTGATGAGAAGTATGCCTCCAAGCACTATAAGGCATATTTAAGCAATGTTTTCTCTGTATTACATTTACTATTTCTGTATCCATAGCGATCCACCATGACATTTAGACTCCTCTGCATTTTCTCCCGTTTAAGAACTTATGATACCCACTTTGATCTTCTACTTTTCTCTTTTGCTATTTCTACAATTTCCAGATTTTTGGAGTTGTTTTTAAAAGGAGAAAACGGTTAAGCTTCTATTGAAATGTCTCCTTTCATTTCCATGTCTTTGAAATAATCTTTAAAAATAATTATATGTGATTATTTGAAATTTTTTAGTATTAGGATATGTATGTAAATGTCAGACAACTTGTGAAGGCATTTCTGTTTGTCACAAGTACACAATTGGAGGAAGGATGACAAGGACCAGAGAGATGCTACTAAATATACAGTAGTGTACAAGACTCGACCACCAAAAAGGAGGATTGTTCCCTAAGAGCAAAAGTATTTGTGATCAACTCTGGTTTTTGGTTTTGTTTCTTGTTTGTTCGTTTGTTTGTTTTGTTCCTTTTTTCCCTTTTATTCTGTTTTGCATGTACTACCACCACTGGCTACAATTCATTTTTTTTCAAAGATTTTTTTATTTATTATATATAAGTACACACCGGAGGAGGGCATCAAATACCATTACAGATGGTTGTGAGCCAACACGTGATTGCCGGGAATTGAACTCAGGGTCTTTGAAAGAACACTCCGTGCTCTTAACTGCTGCCCCAACTCTGGTTCTTTGTGCTTTCCTTCACATGTGAATTTGTCAATCCTGTTTCCTGCCAAGGAAAACTCTTCCTATTGAATGGCTTAATAGCTTTCCATACATGGAGTTTTCATTTGCAATGAAGTTCTGCTAGCTGATTACTTACTTATTTATAACTGGATTTTTCGTGTATTTTTTAAGTTATTGTCACACATGCTAGTCATTTCGCTTTCCTTGTCGGGCATTGGTCTCCCAGCTCTCAGCGGTTTCAGAAATGCGCTAGCTTATTTACTGTGTTTCAATGTTTTAGATTGCTGCTGATAGTGAATGGAAAATTCCCCTGTTTCCACACACCCACTTCTGTTCTTCCTTCTTAAGGATGATCTTTAACCATTTCTGAAGCAGAATGGTTGTGCAGGGTAAGGACTTTTACACGCTCTCTGAACCTGCCTGGTAGAAAGCCTGAGGAAAAACGGTTATTGACTCATGGAACCAGCAAGGGCAGCCCGAGCAAAGTCGTGGTTGCTAGGTGGCACCTGTTCCTCCTGCCTCCCTTAGTACGCAATTCTAACAGTGGGATCCTAATACTGCTTTCCAGCCCATCCTAGAATATGCACAGAGCTTGAAATTTAGTCTGTTTCTTTACCTCCACAGAAAGAGTTGTCTTCCGTTTCTGAAGGCAGTCTTAATTATTTCTTCTTTTTGTTGTTTTACCATCATGGACTCTCAGATATGTATTATAATATTCCATCTAAATAACGTTTGGCCTCTGCTTTAAGTAAGGAAATTGGTACTCAAGCATCTCCCTTTCCCTGTCCCCCTTCCCCTTTCCCTCCCCTTCCCTTCCCCTCCCCCTCTCTGGTTTCATGCAGGTAAAAAGTGGATCTTGATCACATAAATCCTCCACTTTCTACCCCAGTATCCATGGGCCTGTCAAATACATCACTTATCTCCCTCCCAAATTAATACCTTTTCTGGTTTTTTTTTCTTAATAAACCATAATACTGTCATCCAAATACCCATCTGTGCATGTGCATGTTCATGTGTGGCCTTCCAAGGGACATGGGCAAATTATCAATGTCTATCCCTTCTTGGAGAAAAAGAAAATTCTAAAAAAACAGTGAATCACTTCCAGCAGCAATAAATTGTCATTAGCCACCTTATACTACATTTAGGTTTATTGGGCCAACAAGAGGACTAGGTAGATAGATTAAGGAACAAGCCACTAACTCTTAAGACCTGAGTCTTATGGCTGGGACCCACATTAGTGGGAGAACCAACTCTCTCAGGTTATCCTCTGACTTACATGCACCCTAAGTAATTTCAAAATATGCACGTTTCTAAAATCTACTATTTGATACTCTAAGAAATAGTGAATACATTGAATATATATGCCTTTCTAAATATTTCAAAATAAAGCTCCCTTTAAAAAGTAATTTTCTTTGAGACTCCTATTACTATATATAGATCATTCTATATTTTATACTAGTTTATTTTTTCATTTTCTTCATTATTTTCTGTTACATTATGAGAAGTCCCAATATTTCTTGCTAATGACAAGGGGTTTTTGTTGTTGTTGTTGTTGTTGTTGTATCTTTTTTGCTATCTGTCCCATTCACTGTGTCCTTTAAGTATTAAAATTTTCACTCTTGACATCAGACAGACAAAACAGATATATGGAAACATATGTCCATTTTTAAAAAAATGTCATCTTCCTGCTCTAATAATTCAATTCCAGGTTATCAATATTCAAGTATGTCTTTCTTTTATCAGAAGTCTATGATTTAATTAATCAATCTGATCTGGGGAATCCGGAACAGAAGAGAGTGTTCTGAGGAGCTGGCTGTTCAGACCTCATACTGTCCATGGTGGCTTGGGCTGCCTTGACGCTGTCACAGCCAATGTGGAGAGCATGGTTGGATGAAGATTGTACATGCAATGGTGAGAGCATAACTCAAAACTCTCCTCCAGCTCCCTCCCATGGGGCTGAGGCTATTTCCCTGTGTCCCTGGCTGCAACAGGCTGAGGCCCTTTTTCACACAAACGAGATCTCTTCTTCAAAACTTAGATTATTCTCAATACTTGTTATTTCTCCTGACTCGTGATTCCCATGAGCTTCGTTGGTTTCCCTGGAATTAGGTCCTACAGCCTGCAGCCCATTCAAGTTCATCATCGTAACAGACGCTGCTCGTACGTGTGGGAGCACTGTGTATCTGGCTGTTAGATATTCTTCTTATGTATTTTTGTAGGCAATAAATTTTATGACATTTGCAAAATTTTCCTAAGTAATTCTCTCTGTGGTCTATTAAATAGTGTTTCTCCTTTTAAATACTTAATCTGATTGTTACTCTTATGGCATTTTTCTTTCCTTTTCACATTTTGAAGTTTAAAACAATTCCTAGGTTAGGCTTTATTCAGAAAACATTCCTTTCTTTATGTATAGGTAGTCCAATTTATAAAGAATTCAACAATCCAAATTTCTTCTGAGTTCTTTGGACAAAGTTTGGGGGTTTTAATACTTTTTTTTAAATCTCTTTTTGTTATTGTTGATTTTCTCCATCCTTCCAAAACTAACAAAGCACTTTTTTATTTTAATAAAAATGTTGCAGTGACCTAATGACTAAGGTACTACGGGCACTTAGAAAGAACTCAGAAGTAAAAATAAAATCATCTCTACAGCAAGGAGACTCCCTGACACAGGGATTTCCCAAATCACCTTTCAAGCTCTACCAAAGGGAGAAGACATTAATGCCAGAGGAATCTGTGTTGTCTTCAAGCAGCAAAGGTCTGTAACAGTTCCCTCTCTGGTACCGATGTGTCAATCATTTCCCATAATTAATTTTCTAATGATCCCCAAACATTTGTCTTTACCTGGATGTGCTCATCCTAGCACAGAGCAGTTAAATGCACACTTTCTAAAAGCACATGTATTTTAGGCAGCATGAGGAGAAAAAGGTGGAGATCAAACCTCTGCCAATGAACTGTATAATATTTTCTTTGACAGAAGCACGGTGATGTATGGCATGTCACCGCTAAGCTGTAAAAATACCAAAAGCTTTCATCAGTCTCAATTACTAGAAGTAATAGACCCAGGCTGAAGCTACTTGAGAATCCAGGATGATCTTTAACCCCCACCCCCACTCCCACCCCCTCCCCCCAAAAATCCCTACAGAATCTAATGCAAAGTGCACAGTCAGACTGTGTTGCTAGAGGGTTGCCTCCTGGCCCTTTTTTGTTGTTGTTGTTGTTGTTGTTCATTTATTTCTGTGTACTCCAGGGTCAACATGTTCTTATTAAGTCTGTCCTTGGGTCACCTCACACCGCTGAACAGGTAAAGCAGGAATCCCATCAGGATACCTACATTTCCAATGGGAAAGGATGGGTTCTACTTTCAGTACCAGTATCACGTTACTGGGTCAAAGGAATAATGTTCCTCATAGGCTTCTTCCTGCTGTTTCCAAAATTTTATGTGGTGCCCATGAGGGCCTCTATAGGCAGGTGAAACCTAAGAAACGGTAGAGCTGTCACGTGACCTGGTGCTATTTTCCAGTAGCTTGGCACGGAGCATTGCTGAGGAGGGCAGGCGGTCTGAACTGACCTCTTAAAAACAGGCTATGAATGTCCAAGGGAAAAGAAAGGATAGTTGGAATCCAGAGGAAAGGTTCAGGAGAAGAGTTAGGCTCTCTCTGAGTTCACTGCACTGACTCTCCCCCAGTAGATTGCGTCCGGTACTGAACTGAGACCGACAGTGACCACATGAAGACATATTGCTTGTGAGGATGGACGGACGGAATTCAGAAACCTTCATTTTCCTATTTCCCTGAATTGCAGCACTTCACCTAACCAGGAGCTGATGTAACGAACCACAAGAGGATTCCCGATATGCTTGACTGTCACCAATAGGAATCACATAGGTGAGAATATCACATTGCGGTTTTAGCAGATATTATAAACATACCGCTTACTACTTCACAAATATTACACTGCTGCTTCTACCAGCAGCTCTTGCTATATAATGAAGACACACGTCTGTCACGTCCGTCCTAATAGCACCTTTTATGATGGGGTAAGTATATTTTAAAAACAATCGATCTCCACAGGATTCACTAGCTGCTGCATTTTAAACTTTTAGTTTTGGTCATAGTGATGACTGCCTACTACCAAAAATTTAGGTAGAGTCGTGGCATCAATAACAGTAACTTTTGAAATTTGAAAGAAATCCAAGGATTACGATGATAAATATATAACTTACCCCAAGGTAGGGGCTCAGCATAAAAGTAAGGACCTTCCTGTGGCCTATGCTGGAAAAAAAACCCGGGGGTTTGGGAAGAAAAGTTAAGAACCAGACTTCAGTAGGATGTGACGGTGCACTCTTGTAATCCTGACAGAGATAAGAGGATGCCATGAGTTTGAGACCAACTCAGGAGACTGAGTTACAAGGCAGTCAGCGCTTTCTGGTGAGATCCTGTATTGAAAACAAGCACCAAATTAGCCGTGTTCTGTTAATTTATAATTGCTTCTAAATTAAGGGGAGTCCTCTAATCCCTGAACAAATTATGACCACCTAGAGGAGCGATGGGATCCAATAGGAGCCTCCGTGAAAGTGGGACAGTTTAAGGATGAAGTGGAAAATGGCGGCCTCCATGGTTGCATCAAATCACAGGGTCCATGGGAACCTCTAGAGCCGTGGGAAAGAGCAGATTAAGGCAGGAGGAGCTAGACGGGCCTGTCAGGCCCGTCTTAGAACAATAGCGATCAAGAATCGTCCACATCCGCTCATCATTTCTGCTCTAGTTCCCGCGTCCTTCCTGATGCTGGTCAGAATCAGAGCTCAGTGCTGGACGACACAAAGCAGTGAGGACAATCATACCTCCCTCTCCTGGGTGGAAGGTTAAACCCGGCTTGAAATGTGCATAGTTAATTCTAACTTCCGAACCAAGATTCTGTCTGTCCTTTTGAGGGTGTTTGTGGGTTTGCTGATGAAAACAGCCATCCCCTTTTCTAAGATCCGGATCAAGCAGGGAAATTAATTTGCCAACGAAGAAGGCACGGTGGACTAGAAAATGACAATTACGCTCCATGAATTCTGTATGGTCAACATTAAGTTTATATTGGTTTTCGTCTTGTTTCCTGAATTGCATAAAACATGTAGTCCAGCTAATCTGCCTTAGTTAGTGGTCCCTAGACAGGCCCAGCCTTTTATCTCCAGGTTTGTTCTTACCCAGAAAGCCTCTTTGTTTTATTCCAGCGCTCTGTGAACCCCACTACCCATCTGCTCTTCCCTTCACACTGCTTCAGTCACGTTTTATTTAGCAGAATGGCCCACAACTGATTCTCTCCTCCTAACGTCTACTTCTTTTTCTAGTACTGTTTAATTGATTTCAATCACTAGAGTCCATTTTCATATAATTTTATATACCTTTATAGCTGTGTTCATCAATAATTTGGGGACTCCTATGAAGTTGCATATCTCTGAGCAGCAAGTTGGCGATAGCTTTATTATGAAATTGAATTTCAACAGACTCCACTAGATTGTTTATATATGGACATCATAATCTAAAGCAATTGGTGTCCTTTTACATTAGGAAACAGAATGCACAAGGTGAAAGGAATCCCCCCCGCCCCCTTCTGCTTGTCTGTCATTACAGACAGAATACTTTCAAGTTAATTTCCTAAGGATTGAAAGACTTTTCTTTTTTTAACATGGCGAGTAAACTTTGCTCTGAGAATGTCTGGAAATCTATTTCTTGTCTTTTCAAATATGAAAAAGTAAATAAAAAGTCTTTCCCAGTTGTCTCTGCAGAGTCAGGTCTGACATCTGGGAATGGGACCCGTTTATATGTAAATATTCAAGGGTGTGCTTGAAAGAGATCTGTGTTTTATTTGAAATTCATGAAAGGTTGGAGGCTACACAAAGGTGTCTCAAGGGTCTTGTGTATTTAGAGAGGAATGCCAGGAATGTGGACTTCACAGCTTGCAAAACAGTAACCTCTTTGATTGGATGTTCAGTTGGGCTCTGTCTGGCCTTTTCTGTTTTTAAATTCAAAGGTAAATTTAACTTAGGGAGGAGATAGTTCTGTTTGGGGATTTCAAAGGCAATTTGTTTTCTTTTTCTCTTTTTTTCTTGTCCTTCTTTAAGCCATAAGCTGTAAATCTTTTGAAATTTGAATTCTACACTTGTTTACCTCTGTGGTATTGCTTCAGAAGCTGACTTTTGAAATGGCTCCTTCTCTATCCCTGAAAGAAAAGGCCATTCAGGAAATTTCATTTGGAAAACGATTGCCATAGATCCTATTTAAGGTGGATGAAGGTTTGTTGTCCCCAAACATACCTCTGATCCATGTTGTCTAAATGTCATACTGAAAGTAACTGCTACCAATAAAATAGTCCCTTGTCATTTGATCAAAAAATTTACCCAAAGTAAGTCTCATTTGGAAGTAATACACACACACACACACACACACTCACACACACACTCACACACATTCACACACTCACACACACTCACACACACTCTCACACACACACTCAAACACACACTCAAATACACTCACACACACACACTCACACACACTCAAACACACTCAAACACACTCTCACACACACACACACTCACACACACTCACACACACTCATACACACACAAGTTCCCATGGCTTTATGCTTCTCTCACACACTAAAGATCATCTATTAATAGTTAATATATTCCTGACAATCTCACTCTTTCAGTACATTCTGAGTTTGGATTAATTAGTTTATGTGTTATACTCTCAAAACATTGGTGGTCACTAGGAAAATATTGGTGTCTTACTGTAATATCATGTAACTCTTACTATACAGTCAAGAATAACTGAAGTTTTATTTATTTTATTAAATAGACTACATTTGGAACTAAAAAAAAAATGGAGGTAACACCCATAGAGATTTTTATGATGGATTTTTGCTTTTAGTCCTGATCTTTGAGGTAGAAAGACACTCCATAAATCCAGAGTTAATCTGGGCCATATCTTTTGCTGGAAGCCTATGTGAGGACATGGATAAAAGAAACTTTTGATCTGTACATGCTTGCCCTCACCTTTCGAGCAAGTCCATTCCTTCACTGGCATTAGAGCCTGCTTCTTTGGGATTCCAGCATCTACTGAAGACCAGCGGAGACAACCAGCTTTGTGGACAGAGAGCAACTACTGGATTGTTGGACTTTCCGTTCACAGCCAGCATTTTTTCGATTAGCTGGACCACATCCTATAAGGCATCTTTAAATAGGGTACATTAGACTCCTTCTAAAAACAACCATAGCTGAAGAAAACTCTAGAAAACAGGAAGGACTATTATGCTAACATGCTCAGGAATTGACAGAATTACCATTGTAAATATAGCTACTGTTAACCAAAAGCAATCTAAGATTTAGTGTGATCCACTTCAGAATTCCAAGGTCAAGTTTTACAGAAAAGAAAAACAAAAAAACAAATAAAAACAAAACAAAACAAAAACAAAAACATAACAAAACAAAACAAATTCATTTGAAAGCTAATGCTCAGATGTATCAACATACTTGATTATAAGTTCTACCGCAGAGCCCTACTAACAAAAGCAGCACGGTACTGGCTTAAAACAAATGCACAGATCAATGAAACAGAACAGAGGACACAGATCTAACCACTCATCTACAACCAATGGAATTTTTACAAAGTACAGAAACTGTACACTGGAGTGAAAATAGTCCTGTCAATAAGTGATTGTGGGAAAATAGATACCCACTCGAAGAAGGATGAAACAAAATTGCTATCTCTCACCTGGCAAAAACAAGCAAACAAACAAACAAAACACACACACACACACCCTCCAAACGGATCTAAGATCATAACATAAGGCTCCAAACTCTGCAACAAGTAGAGAAAAAAAGTAAGGAAAGCATTTGAACATCCACACAAGGAAAACTTTCAATGTTAGGACTCCAATGACTTCAGAAATAACATAATAATAGCTAATAATGATAATAGTAGTTAATCAAGTAAAAGTAACCTGTGAAATTACAAAGCTCTGCATAGCAAAATATATATTTAATTAAGTGAGGAGGCAGGTGCCTACAGAGTAGGAGAAAAACCTTTGCTAGCTATACTTTTGACAGATGGCTAATAACCAGAATGTAGATATAATGAAAAAACTAACATACACACCAAAACCAAAAATTCCAATCAATAAATGGACTAGTGAAATGAGCAGTCAAATCTCAGAAGATCATGGACAAATGGATAGAAAACGTGTTTAGAATCACGATCCACCAGAGAAAAGGAAGTGCAAACAATATTGAGATTTCATATCCCCCAGTCAGAAAGGCAAGCAAGAAAAGAAATAAAAAAATTGGGGTTGGAGATTTAGCTCAGTGGTAGAGCGCTTGCCTAGCAAGTGCAAGGCCCTGGGTTCGGTCCCCAGCTCCGGAAAAAAAAAAAAAAAGAGAAAAAAAAAAAAAAAGAAAGAAGAAAAATTCCAGTGAG
Source organism: Rattus rattus (assembly GCF_011064425.1). NCBI lineage: Eukaryota > Metazoa > Chordata > Mammalia > Rodentia > Muridae > Rattus > Rattus rattus. Next base: position 154,359,255 of record NC_046157.1, read on the forward strand.
GACATGGAGAGAAGATAACTGGGTACCCTGATGGGAGGAGTGCAAAGTCGTCTAGTTACTAAACTGATCAGTGTACTGTTCCTCAAACATTAACGACAGACTTTGCATGCAATCTACTTCTGGTTTTTACTTGAAAGCCTTTAACTTAGAGATACTTGTGTATCAGTGTTGTTCTCAATACTACTCGGGGTCCATAAGTTATGGAGCCAACAGAGGTGTCTGTCAGAGAGGAACAGATAGACAAACTGAGATTATATCCACTATGAGATATTTTTTCAGCAGTAAAGAAAAAAGAAAACACATGTCATTTGTACGAATGTTAATACACCTAGAGCTAAACATAGGTTAATTAAGTCAGTCTCTTAAAGCACCTGTGCTTCCTAGATTACATGCAAATACATATGCTTGACATACATTAAATACTTTTGTGAAAATATACTTGTATAATGGAATTTATAATCAAAGATAGAAAAACAAAGTGGTAAGGAAAAAGAAAAGGAGAGGGAAAAGGAGAACAGCATCCCTTCTCCTGTAACCAAAAAAGAAACACAGAAGGAAGACAGACGTACCAGGCTTCAATCTGCGTTTAATGACCATGTGCTCCATATTGAAGAGTCAGTACTTTCTGACAAAATGAGATCCAAAATACCTGTTTCACACCTCCATAATTACATTTAAAACAGATGGGTAAAAGTATGACATATGGCCCCCCCAGTATGTCATAGCAAATTCCTGACCCTAAGCATCCTGGTCACAATACACACAAAAATTTGATATAGTACTCATCAAATTTTAACATGCACCTGAAACTACATTCATTACCATAAGCTGTACCTATCTCAAAAGAATCCTCTTATCTTCAGCACCATCCATGTGACTCTAGGAGAAGAAAAAAATGTCTTCCAAGAAAACTATAGGACTTTATATCATATCAGGAAAACCCAGAATAAAAAAGAAATACAGAAAAATTATTCATTAAATTATTGTCATATTTAAAACATCCTCCTAAGTGGTCTGTAAATTTTCTGTTACTATTTCACTATTATTTTTCATGAAAAGGCTTTAAGGTATTAAACGTTAAAGGATACTAAGAAAAAGAGACAGTGGAAGGAGGTGTTAGACTCTAATTTTTCCAAGGCCTGTGCCTTAACCCTCTGAAAGGGCAATCTGCATAAAAAGCATTTATCAGCCTGCCTACCACATTCAGTGAGCTATCTTCTGATAGCCCTAAAGGGATCTGCTTCCTTCTACAGAAAAATGCCAAGCAGTGAATGCTGCTCCATAGGCTCTTGAAGAAAAATGGTAGCTCTGTGTCTGGCCTTCAGAAGCCCAAGGGTTTGACTTAGATTAATGCTAATACTTTCCCTTTAAAACTCCATCTGCTAAAGAAAGACCACACACACACACACACACACACACACACACACACACACACACACACACAGATATATACACACACACACAGACATACACACACACCCTACACACACCAAACAAATAAATCCTTTGATTTCCTTTGGACTTAAATTAATACCGGTGTTCTATTCTGCTATCCCAACTTAAATATTCATAAGTTCCCTAAGTTTAGATGAATTCTAGGATTTCCATCACTCCAGATATGGACATCTATTTAAAAAATAAGCATACTTAAAAAATTTTGTTTTTTTTTTTAGTAGAAAGTATTAAATAAGATATCACAAATATACATTTTTAAAAAGCTTAGTAATATTTTGATTCATAAACTTGAGCAATTATCAACTTTGCAAAAGATCCAGCATAATCTTATTATCAAGGGATGTTTAACAATTGTCTTAAGATAGACTGGAATCTAACTAAACACTTTGTAATTCAAAGCCATCTCTTGACTTGCTACTTATGTATTCTATTGGCTGGAATTTAAGTGCCAGAAAGAAGTCAAACTACAAAATTCTTCATCAGAAAGAACTATATCTTTCAAACTGTAGCAAAAAAATAAACCCTTCCTTCCTGCAATAGTCATTTTTAGGTATTTTTTGCAACAACAATAAAAACAATCAATATAATAAACATATTTAGAAACACTCAAATCAGTGTAATATTTCTTCTTTTCCCCTGCCACATGCGTCACATATTTGGAAACATCTAATAGGTGGATGATGATGATGAATGAATGGATGGTGGGTAGGTTGCTGGCTGGGTGGACAAATGGACAGATGGATGGATGGGTCTGTGGGTGGGTGTGTGAGTAGGTAAGTAGATGGGTAGGTGGGTGGGTGGGTGGATGGATGGATAGATGGATGTATAGATAGATAATAGATGTTTGGATGAATGAATGGATAGAGGGGTAGATATGTGAGTGGATGGATAAATGAATGGATGGATAGTTAGATGGATAATGGATGGATGAATAAAAATGGATGGATGATGGATGGATGGATGGATGGATGGATGGATGGATGGATGGATGGATGGTTGGGTGGATGAAAAAATGAAGCAAGGATGTGATGAAATAAAACTGTGAGAACAGAGTCAAAACAAATGTGTGCCAATATGAAGATTTTATTCATAATTCATTACTTTTTAGTTATCAATGCATGTAACTGATAAATGTTTAGAAGATTCCATTTAAATATTTTCCAGAGATTTCACCCATAGTTTATCAGCCCCAAATCCAAGTATTTAACGGTTTCTTATCACTGCACACTTCATGCCTTGCATTACTTTTGAGTAGAACTGTCCAGGTTGAATAAATAACTCACTTCCTCAGACCTCGTCATACAGCATTGCTCTCTCCATCGTCATCCCAGCTGAAGCTTTAGGTCTATTTATCTTCGTGTCCATTAGCTATGTCCATATTATCGCACCTGTTATATTCTGTATATCTTGGAGTCCTTTTATTTCACATTGCTTGGCCATATTCATTACTTCTTTCTCCTTCCAGTGATCCTGTCACTGTCTAGTGTCATATTATCATTTCCCAACCAATTATCATGCCGTCAGCTTTGCTGTCTGCACTCTTATCTTCCATTCACCAGCCAGGGTCAATTTTCAAAATACAGCTCTTATCATGTCATAGCCTAGAATGCAATTCTTTTGAACTCTCATAGTCTACAGGATAAATTCAAATTCCTGAAGCCAGTGTTGGATCTCCACTGTCAGCTGGGCAAGAACATATCCCACTAGCCCAGTTTCATGTATGTATCTGACAATTGTTTCTAACAAGCAGCAGGTAATAGTCTAGATGGCAGGGTTGTGGAAAGCAAAAGACAGCTGCATTTCTGACATGAATGGAGCTTCCATTCTAAGGCAGTGAGAAAAATAAAACCATCATTTCATAAAAAATCAGTGAGTTGTTCATTAAAATATAAAAATAGAAATGTATAATTTGTACTAACCACTTGGCAATGGGGTTTAGAATCATGGGAAATATTACACAGATGGTGACATTTATCTGGACATACGAGTAAAAGCAAGGAGTTAAGAGCTTTGGTAGAAGCATTCCTAGGAGAGAAAACATTACAAAGAGAAAACCTTGATAAATCAGAGGAAAAGAAAGAACAATCCAGGACACTGAAGCATAGCAGTTGAAAACTAATCAGGATGTCAGAGAAGCAAATGAAGAACAGGAGACTGAGAACTTTGGAGCTGTATTTTCAACAGGATGGAGAAGTTTCCAGCAGGAAAACAGCATGACTCAATTTGTTTTCTGAGAGGATTATTGTGAACATTTGAATAAAAGGGCAACAAAAACATGAGGTGGGTGGGCTTGTAAAACACAAGAAAACAGTGAACTGGGATTCACAGATCAGCAGTCATTGTGAAGAACAGGAGATTCTAGATTTGAAAGATGTCTTTAAAAGGGAGTGCATAGACCTTATTCATTAATGGGCTGATGTGAGAGAGAGGACAATTAGAATCATCAAATAACTCCCCCAGATCCGGGATATATTAAATGAGTGATATGCTTGAACTTCACAGGAACAGTAACTATAAACTACGGATTAATTGTTATGTATTCACTGCGAGGGCGCATAAATAAAGAGGAACAAGCACGAAGTCCCAAAAATACACCATAAACTCTAAGCTGGTAAGTGGGGAAGTGAGAATGTGTCAGAGAAGATTAATGATAAGAAAAGGGAACATTCAACTTTAGGTCTTAATGAAGGGGAAACTTTACTGGGATCAAAGCCCTTGGGTATATGAGCTGGAGGGATAGGACGCAGTAATTAGAGATAAATTGCTTGTCGTAGAGATTCCAGAAGTGGCACATGGCTTGTGATGACAACTCTGAGGTATGTCCATTGAAAGGGTTGGCAGAGATTAAGAGGAAGAAAAGCTCAGTGGAAGTGCTCTGTCTGTGAACTGGAGGCCACAATATCTCAGAGGCTTTCATCGCTGTTTGTATTTTAAGCTCCGGTCTACAAAACAATTTTCCATTCTCTGAAAATGATGTCACGTTGCACCATTCCTTTGCCCCTCTCCCTCCTCTCTCCCTCCCTCCTCCCCTACCAAGGACCATTGCAGGATCAGGCACACTTGAAGGCTTTTCTCCACTTGCATCAAATTTCTCACATTCTTGGCTTCTTAGAACCCAGCTTAAGAAACCCCCTCAAGGAAACCGATGAGCTTCCCTTTGTTCTTCACATAGATATTTCTCTTACAGTGTACAGTGTCTGAGTTGTTTGTTTCAAACATTAGATCCTACAGACAGACAACAAATTTTCTAATAATTCATGTTTCTTCAGACAGAATTGGCCAATGTAGCCCAGAATTTTCCAATGTATTAAAATTGTACACCACAGTACCCCATAAAGAAATAACACCGATTCCTGCAGCCTCCACATTTAGCAAAGGAAGCAGAAAATAGACGAGCCACCATGAATGTTGGACACTTTGCTTCAGGAGCATGGAGAAACACCACTATCGAATCTCACTGGGATCGTGTGAAGTTGGGTCACAGCTGGGAGCTGAAAACTGCAACGTGACTAGGTATCTTCCCATGGAATACAGTAAGATTCCACTGCCATCCTCCAAACAAATCTAGCGACAACAGTACAATAGGGATCCTGGTTTCATAACTTGGAGATGAGAGGTCAAAAATAAGGCACTGTCATGAGTATTCGAGGTTTAGTAGTCATTGTTCTGGAGTTTTGTGGTCTGTCTACCTTCCTACTTAACTTTGACTCCATGGCTTTTTATATACCTACTGGTGCAAATAGGAAGCATTAAGTACTGTGAAATACAACTTTGGAATAGAAATAGCTTAATAAATTGCTAGTTTATTTCTATCTGGTATCATGTCTTATGTGTTTCAGCCATGGACTTAGCTTTATGTGGTTATTCTGACAATGATGCTCTTTAACTTTAAGGCTCCTCTCCCTTGTAAAGCATTAAAGTTCACTACAAGGTAAGTCTCCCACCACAAAACAATGGAAGGAAAGGTGGAATTATGCCTGAGTTTGTAGATCTAGAAATGGCATCCACACGGTACTGAATATACCCTACGGTCCACGTGCCATGATATTACTATAGCTAACTTCATAATGTCCAGAAATAAGCTGATCCTGTGCCTAGAAAGAAAAGCAAAATGATTATTGATAGATCAGTCCTGTGAGGGAGAGGGTACATGCTCAAAAGTGATGCCTTGCAGTGTCACACTTTGCCATGTGACTTGGTAACAGACAAGTATCCACAACATTTGATCCTAGAAGAGTCCTGAAGCGATGAATGATGTCATCAATCCCCTAAGCATGTAAGTTATATACACAAGGCTGGTTTCCAGCCCACAGGTTATACCACAGTGGGAGCTGAGGCTGTTATAACCAAGAAGGCTGAATCAGAGGAATTAGGCCGGGACCAGAGTTCTGCCACATGATTTGATGTTGATCTCAGTCTCTGGTCACATCAAAAGAGTGGCCAGTTTTAACATTTGACAACTCAGGGTCTCTGACCGTGCTATAGTCTGACTCTGGCCCTAGAAGCTCTAAGACTGTCACAGAGGGCATTCATTTCCATTGATAGCCTCCTTAGTTCATATCACCATGCTAAATGTCAGTCTCGACAGCAGCCCCACTAAATGCTGCCTGGCATTTTGTCTTTGTTTACTCAACATTCTCCGCCACAATATTTCTGTTGGTCTTGGGCTTCCATACTGAATCTGGCTGCAGCTGCTTTGCCCTGTCTTTGCCAGGCTTTTTCAGCCTTTCCCTTCCTCTTAGATGCACTCACTGGCCAGCCTCTCATCAGTTTGGTCCGTAGCCACTAGAGCATCAGAATTTCCTCTGATTCTCCCAGCTCCAGTCCTTTTCCACTCAGGGAGATAACAAGAATCTCAAACACAACGAAATCAACCTTCCTGAAAACAAGTCATCATGCCCTGATCATTTGTGGCTGCTATGAAAGCTTGTAATTTGTGATTAGACTTTTCTTTTTATTCGTAAGGTGTAATTGGCTGATAGTTGCAAATCACTCAAAAATTATACCTTTTTTCCTCTCTATCATTGATGGAGAAGGCATCAACAGCTCTATGAAGATAAAAGGTGTTGCACAATTGTTAATTTCATTTAATGTAACACATTTGTACTATGCACTTAAAATTGAACAGTTACACACACACACACACACACACACACACACAGAGAGAGAGAGAGAGAGAGAGAGAGAGAGAGAGAGAGCGCATGGGTGTTGCAGAAACTCAACTAGTCTCTAGCTGAACCAATTTTGTGAAAAACGAAAAAAGAGGAATAGTATCTGAACAGAGTCTCCTTTTTTAAAATACATTTTCTATTAAGACAAGACCAGTGGTATTTCATAAGCTTCTAATATACAGATATATGATATGAGGGAGTCAAGGAATTTCCACAGAAGCTACAACATGAGAGATAAATGAGGGTTTGTGAAAAATCGATGGGAGGACAGTGTCATACAAGATGGAAAACTATAGCAAAGACTGCATGGAGAGTGGAAAAAGCCAAAAATTATTGCCAGCATGGCTAGGAAGAGTCTACAGTATGGAGAGGGAAGAGGGATTATTAGGCATTAATTCCTTGGGAGGATGGTGATGGGGTACCTATTGAAATAGTCCACAAGTAATAGTTAAAAACTGATTGCTTGGTTGGTTGGTTTGGATTTCAGTACAGGGTTCTTTGGGTAGCTTTGGCTGTCCTAGAACTAGCAGTGTAGACCAGGCTTGCCTTGAACTCACAGACATCTGACTGCCCCTGCCTCCCAACTTCTGGGATTAAAGGTGCGTGCCACCACTGCCCCACTCTAAAAACTGGATTTTGTCCTAAAGCAAATGGCGCTCCTTGAAAAATTTTAAACAAGGATCTCAGGTAGTCAGTCATTATGACTGGCTGATACATGGGCAACAGATTTACCAAAGCTCAGTGTGTTGCAATGGGCTGTGAGTAGTATGCTGGTAAAGACGTATGAATAAGAAATCTTGGTCACCAAAGGGCTCATAATTGAATATGATATGTCTCTAGTTTTCAAAATAACTAGAAGTAAAGAACTTGAGACTTTCTATCACAGGGACATGACTCACTTTGGTCATTAGGCATTGAATATAAATATCGAATTATACTATTATACCTCATCAATAAGTACAAATACATTAACTATAAATTAATAGAACTTAAATAAAATCTAAATTTCAGAAGAAAAATGCAATATCATGCCAATCTTTGATAATAAAAGCAGTATTGAGATTAAATGTAAGCATTTTTATCATTACTTTGGAGCTGTGTGAAGCAATGGAAACATTCTACAAACCTACATCATGATCCTTTCTACTCGTGTTCTTCATCCTAACCAGGCGCTTTCCAGAATTCTCAAGGCAACTGATATGGCACTGCTTAAAAAAGAAAAAGAAAAGATGTAAGACGTGAGACGTGAGCACAATGAGAACTAATGAATGGCCATAAAAAATGCTGTGGTCAAGACTTAGGATAAAACGCCAAGCATCTGGCTTCTCGTTGAGTTCATTCTTCCAATGACACCTGAAGGTTACAGTCTGGATCTAGCAAAAGAGAGATTTTAGCAGAGGCACTTAAGGGGATTCATTTCACAGTTATTGCAAAAATGTTCAGGTGACTCCCACGGGCAGCTGCATGTCGTCATTTGAAAGATCAATCAGTCTACAGGGGCAGAAGCGACTACATGGCCCTGGGCACTTTCAGAAATTCCGAAACAGAAGATAACATATTATCTTATATTCTCTGCTTAGTATATCAGAGTTCTAAGTACTTTTTTAATAATACACTTAATTATTTTTTTTTTAAATTCATCGATGTTATTCCAGAGTGAATTTCTCTCCGGCATGCTTTGTTTATGCTGAAGCTAGGTTTCAGACTGGAGGTGTAGTTACTGTTAACGGAAACTTTGAGGCTCTGGTTCACGCGGCCTACAAGTGTCAGCCACAGTTTCTGAACCCAAACCAGTATAACATGGAATTCTATTAACACACCATAAAATAGAAACATCTACAAGATTTTTTAAAAGGATAATACCACAGCTCAGATAAAATTAAAAGAGGTTCTGAAATCAACAAAGTTCTTCTCACACGGCAACCTAGAAAGACATCTGAAGCCAACACACTCCTGTATCCCTCCAAAAATGAGTGTGGCCGGTATTTCTGAAAGCGTCTCTCTGGGATCCTGGTGGTACGCGATCAGATGGACATCATAGCTGCTATTCTAAGACTCCATTGAAGAGGAACAATGTTTGTTTGAAATACTCATTACAGAACATTTTAATTTTTAGATTCTCATGGAAAGAGCAAACGTGATAACTTGTCAGCAGAAAGGAAAAGCAGAACAGAGGAGACAAACGATTGCCTTTGAGCCAGCGTCAGAATGGTCACTCAATAATGCGGCTCGGGAACACCTCCATATTTTTTATTGAACAAGATAAGTAATTCAGATGCCTTCTCATTAGTGGAGCCACACTTCAGTTTTATGTGCTTCTGTCACAGTGCCTTAAGCTGTCCACTTTCTTCATCTCAGAGTTATCAGTACAACTCTCAATTGGGACATCGCCTCCATGAGATTGGCCTATAGGAAAGTCTATGGGGCATTTTCATGATTGGTGATTGACATGGGAGGGCACCCATAGACAAGTGAACCTGAATCATCAAGGAAAGTAGGTTAGACATGTACTAGAAAGAACAATAACACATAGCCCTCCTCCATGGGTTCTGCTTTGGTTCCTGCTTCCAAGTTCTTGCCTTAAGTACTGTCCTGGTTTAACTCAACAATGTACCATAACCCATAAGTCAAATAAACCTTTCCTCTGCAAGTCACTTTTCTTCATGGTGTTCACCACAGCAAGAGAACAGCTGACCAGAACAGCTCAGTTCCACAGCGCTCTGTTCTCTCCGGTTTCCTTTCTGTCTATTTCTTCTCTTTTTTTTCCTTCTTTCATTGAACAAATGTGTTTTGAACATTTACTGCTGCTGCTGAGCCATGTGCTGTGGTATGGCTTTAATATGATAGATATATTAAGTCTCTATCAATGCACTCATTCATGCATTCATGTTCTGTTCTAGATCTCCAGTTCCTCCATCTAATTATGTCTCCCCAATCTTTCATATAACAGATACTTTTTACAGTTGTGATCCCTACATCACAGTCTGTGTGTGTGTGTACACATACATATATGTATGTGTGTTACCTTATACATATATATCATATATCATATATCACACATTACATACTACATATTATGCATTATATTATATATTATGTATATACATTTTCTACATATACATATGTATAATGAACATATATAATGTATGTATTATGTATATACATATGAATATGTACCATGTATAATTTAAAAAAAGAGATGGGTAGGGAAAGGGCAATCAGTCTCTCATGTGTGCTTTAAGAATGTTTTACTGTTTCTGTCTCCTGCAATCATGGCCAGAGACTTTGAGTATGTCTCACTTGTTTTATTTACTGTTGCTTTTTAAAACCATATAAACCATTTTTCCTTTCATACACAAGTGAACTTGGGTTATTTGGTAAACCTGAAATTTTCTGGTCATCTAACTCATTCATTCCAGAGTCAAGACAATTTTGCCTACTCCAGCTTTTATTTGTAGGGGAAAGGTACCACAAACTTATGACCATTGACTTTGATAAAGACAACACTTTAATTCAAATGTGTTTATAATGGTTTCTCTAATAATGAATAACTGCTAATTTTCTGAGTTCCTCAGATGAGAATTTGGGTGGCATCAGAAGAATAAAAGGGTGAGTGTCAATTATTAAAAAACATTTTGACTCTACTCATCTATTCCCCTTGTATGCCTTCAACATTTTCATGGGCTCAAATGATGTTTCTTTTCATTGTCCTATGAGATTAAATGCAAAAACAAGGAGTTAAAAGAATCTTGGGAGAATTCTCATGGTGTCAACCGCTTACATCTGACCCAAAGGAGAAACTCTGTTCTCCATCAGAAGCCCCCAAAGTTGTCATCTGATATGGTTGGTTGCATAGTGAACATACTCAGATGACCGTGACATCTATAAGGCCTGTGCATTTAGTTTGATGCATACCTAAGAGAGAACAGCTGTGTGAGGTCAGAAGAAAACCGAGAGATTCTTCCCCAGAGAACCTGTAAGAAGTTTATGTGTCTCATAGGAAGCATGGGAACAGGGGTTAAAACTGCAGTGCTCAAGTCCTGCTAACAAGTTCATCTACATAAGCAGGTACTGGAAACCCAGCATCCTAGAACTTGTATTCTCTTGTCATAGTTTAACACATCTGCTAGGCCAAGGGACTACAGGAATGGAGTTCTCTCCCAAGTCTTCACAAAACTCTGAGCCGAATGTCAGCCTCCATCATCTTAAATCCAGGAAGCTCCAAACCTGACGAGAAGATCCACTGCAAATTGGATTTTGTCTCCTCCATTTCTGAGTTTAACATTGCTAGTAAATGAATCATAAGGGGAGGGAGGGGAGAGAGAGAGAGAGAGAGAGAGAGAGAGAGAGAGAGAGAGAGAGAGAGAGAGAAGGTAAAACAGCAGAAAGAAAATCAGATAATGGCCCTTCAACTCATCTTAGCATGCATTTTCTTTTACAAATTTCTATCCAAAAGCAAGTTCATGTTGACACAGGAGAAGGTTTAATATTTGATATCACAAAAAATACTGATTCTTATTACTCTCCTCTCTAGGATGTTCCATTTTCTAAATTGAGATGGTGATTAAGAAGTGGCTATAG